>NC_069503.1:367376949-367644449 GCF_027579735.1 Bombina bombina | reverse complement strand
TTTTCTCTTGTTAAGTGTATCCAGTCCACGGATCATCCATTACTTATGGGATACCAATACCAAAGCTAAAGTACACGGATGACGGGAGGGACAGGCAGGCTCTTTATACGGAAGGAACCACTGCCTGAAGAACCTTTCTCCCAAAAACAGCCTCCGAAGAAGCAAAAGTGTCAAATTTGTAAAATTTGGAAAAAGTATGAAGAGAAGACCAAGTTGCAGCCTTGCAAATCTGTTCAACAGAAGCCTCATTCTTAAAGGCCCAAGTGGAAGCCACAGCTCTAGTAGAATGTGCTGTAATTCTTTCAGGAGGCTGCTGTCCAGCTGTCTCATAGGCTAACCGTATTATGCTACGAAGCCAAAAGGAGAGAGAGGTAGCCGAAGCTTTTTGACCTCTCCTCTGACCAGAATAAACGACAAACAGGGAAGACGTTTGTCGAAAATCCTTAGTTGCCTGTAGATAAAATTTCAGGGCACGGACTACATCTAGATTGTGTAGCAGACGTTCCTTTTTCGAAGAAGGATTAGGACACAAAGATGTAACCACAATCTCTTGATTGATATTCCTGTTAGTGACCACCTTAGGTAGGAACCCAGGTTTAGTACGCAGAACTACCTTGTCTGAATGAAAAATCAGATAAGGAGAATCACAATGTAAGGCAGATAACTCAGAGACTCTTCGAGCCGAGGAAATCGCCATTAAAAACAGAACTTTCCAAGATAACAACTTGATATCAATGGAATGAAGGGGTTCAAACGGAACCCCCTGTAAAACATTAAGAACTAAGTTCAAACTCCATGGTGGAGCAACAGTTTTAAACACAGGCTTGATCCTAGCTAAAGCCTGACAAAAAGCTTGAACGTCCGGAACTTCTGACAGACGTTTGTGTAAAAGAATGGACAGAGCTGAAATCTGTCCCTTTAAGGAACTAGCGGATAAACCCTTTTCTAAACCTTCTTGTAGAAAAGACAATATCCTCGGAATCCTAACCTTACTCCATGAGTAACTCTTGGATTCGCACCAATATAAGTATTTGCGCCATATCTTATGGTAAATCTTTCTGGTAACAGGCTTCCTAGCCTGTATTAAGGTATCAATAACTGACTCAGAAAAACCACGTTTTGATAAAATCAAGCGTTCAATTTCCAAGCAGTCAGCTTCAGAGAAATTAGATTTTGATGTTTGAAGGGACCCTGGATCAGAAGGTCCTGTTTCAGAGGTAGCGACCAAGGTGGACAGGATGACATGTCCACTAGATCTGCATACCAAGTCCTGCGTGGCCATGCAGGCGCTATTAGAATCACTGATGCTCTCTCCTGTTTGATTCTGGCAATCAATCGAGGAAGCATCGGGAAGGGTGGAAACACATAAGCCATCCCGAAGGTCCAAGGTGCTGTCAAAGCATCTATCAGAACCGCTCCCGGATCCCTGGATCTGGACCCGTAACGAGGAAGCTTGGCGTTCTGTCGAGACGCCATGAGATCTATCTCTGGTTTGCCCCAACGTCGAAGTATTTGGGCAAAGACCTCCGGATGAAGTTCCCACTCCCCCAGATGAAAAGTCTGACGACTTAAGAAATCCGCCTCCCAGTTCTCCACTCCCGGGATGTGGATTGCTGACAGGTGGCAAGAGTGAGACTCTGCCCAGCGAATTATCTTTGATACTTCCATCATTGCTAGGGAGCTTCTTGTCCCTCCCTGATGGTTGATGTAAGCTACAGTCGTGATGTTGTCCGACTGAAACCTGATGAACCCCTGAGTTGTTAACTGGGGCCAAGCCAGAAGGGCATTGAGAACTGCTCTCAATTCCAGAATGTTTATTGGTAGGAGACTCTCCTCCTGATTCCATTGTCCCTGAGCCTTCAGAGAATTCCAGACAGCGCCCCAACCTAGTAGGCTGGCGTCTGTTGTTACAATTGTCCAGTCCGGCCTGCTGAATGGCATCCCCCTGGACAGATGTGGCCGAGAAAGCCACCATAGAAGAGAATTTCTGGTCTCTTGATCCAGATTCAGAGTAGGGGACAAGTCTGAGTAATCCCCATTCCACTGACTTAGCATGCACAATTGCAGCGGTCTGAGATGTAGACGTGCAAAGGGTACTATGTCCATTGCTGCTACCATTAAGCCGATCACCTCCATGCATTGAGCTACTGACGGGTGTTGAATGGAATGAAGGACACGGCATGCATTTTGAAGCTTTGTTAACCTGTCTTCTGTCAGGTAAATCTTCATTTCTACAGAATCTATAAGAGTCCCCAAGAAGGGAACTCTTGTGAGTGGAAAGAGAGAACTCTTCTTTTCGTTCACCTTCCATCCATGCGACCTTAGAAATGCCAGTACTAACTCTGTATGAGACTTGGCAGTTTTAAAGCTTGAAGCTTGTATCAGAATGTCGTCTAGGTACGGAGCTACCGCAATTCCTCGCGGTCTTAGTACCGCCAGAAGAGCACCCAGAACCTTTGTGAAGATTCTCGGAGCCGTAGCCAATCCGAATGGAAGAGCTACAAACTGGTAATGCCTGTCTAGAAAGGCAAACCTTAGATACCGGTAATGATCTTTGTGAATCGGTATGTGAAGGTAAGCATCCTTTAAATCCACTGTGGTCATGTACTGACCCTTTTGGATCATGGGTAAAATTGTCCGAATAGTTTCCATTTTGAACGATGGAACTCTTAGGAATTTGTTTAGGATCTTTAAATCCAAGATTGGCCTGAAAGTTCCCTCTTTTTTGGGAACCACAAACAGATTTGAGTAAAACCCTTGTCCTTGTTCCGACCGCGGAACCGGATGGATCACTCCCATTAATAAAAGATCTTGTACGCAGCGTAGAAACGCCTCTTTCTTTATTTGGTTTGTTGACAACCTTGACAGATGAAATCTCCCTCTTGGGGGAGAGAATTTGAAGTCTAGAAGGTATCCCTGAGATATGATCTCTAACGCCCAGGGATCCTGGACATCTCTTGCCCAAGCCTGGGCGAAGAGAGAAAGTCTGCCCCCCACTAGATCCGTTCCCGGATCGGGGGCCCTCGATTCATGCTGTCTTAGGGGCAGCAGCAGGTTTCCTGGCCTGCTTGCCCTTGTTCCAGGACTGGTTAGGTCTCCAGCCTTGTCTGTAGCGAGCAACAGCTCCTTCCTGTTTTGGTGCAGAGGAAGTTGATGCTGCTCCTGCTTTGAAATTACGAAAGGAACGAAAATTAGACTGTCTAGCCTTAGGTTTGGCTCTGTCTTGAGGCAGGGCATGGCCTTTACCTCCTGTAATGTCAGCGATAATTTCTTTCAACCCGGGCCCGAATAAGGTCTGCCCTTTGAAAGGTATATTAAGCAATTTAGATTTAGAAGTAACGTCAGCTGACCAGGATTTTAGCCACAGTGCTCTGCGTGCCTGAATGGCGAATCCGGAATTCTTAGCCGTAAGTTTAGTTAAATGTACTACGGCATCTGAAATAAATGAGTTAGCTAACTTAAGGGCTTTAAGCTTGTGTGTAATCTCATCTAATGGAGCTGATTCAAGTGTCTCTTCCAGAGACTCAAACCAAAATGCTGCTGCAGCCGTGACAGGCGCAATGCATGCAAGAGGTTGCACTATAAAACCTTGTTGAACAAACATTTTCTTAAGGTAACCCTCTAACTTTTTATCCATTGGATCTGAAAAGGCACAGCTATCCTCCACCGGGATAGTGGTATGCTTAGCTAAAGTAGAAACTGCTCCCTCCACCTTAGGGACCGTTTGCCATAAGTCCCGTGTGGTGGCGTCTATTGGAAACATCTTTCTAAATATCGGAGGGGGTGAGAACGGCACACCGGGTCTATCCCACTCCTTAGTAACAATTTCAGTAAGTCTCTTAGGTATAGGAAAAACGTCAGTACTCGCCGGGTACCGCAAAATATTTATCCAACCTACACATTTTCTCTGGTATTGCAACTGTGTTACAATCATTCAGAGCCGCTAACACCTCCCCTAGTAATACACGGAGGTTTTCCAGCTTAAATTTAAAATGTGAAATATCTGAATCCAGTTTGTTTGGATCAGAACCGTCACCCGCAGAATGAAGCTCTCCGTCCTCATGTTCTGCAAATTGTGACGCAGTGTCTGACATGGCCCTAATATTATCAGCGCACTCTGTTCTCACCCCAGAGTGATCACGCTTACCTCTTAGTTCTGGTAATTTAGCCAAAACTTCAGTCATAACAGTAGCCATATCCTGTAATGTGATTTGTAATGGCCGCTCAGATGTACTCGGCGCTACAATATCACGCACCTCCCGAGCGGGAGATGCAGGTACTGACACGTGAGGCGAGTTAGTCGGCATAACTCTCCCCTCGTTGTTTGGTGAAATATGTTCAATTTGTACAGATTGACTTTTATTTAAAGTAGCATCAATACAGTTAGTACATAAATTTCTATTGGGCTCCACTTTGGCTTTAGCACATATAGCACAGATATCTTCCTCTGAATCAGACATGTTTAACACACTAGCAAATAAACTAGCAACTTGGAAATACTTTTCAAGTAATTTACTATAATATGAAAATGTACTGTGCCTATAAGAAGCACAGAAAAAGTTATAACAGTTGAAAATTAATAAACTGAAAAGTTATAGCATCAAATCTTTGTAAAAAACACAATTTTAGAAAAGGATTGCTCCCATTAGCAAAGGATAACTAACCCTGATAGCAGAAAAAAATAAATAAAAAAAAAATACAGAAATAAACGTTTTTTTATCACAGTCAACTACAATCTCACAGCTCTGCTGTGAGTGATTACCTCCCTCAAAACAAGTTTTGAAGACCCCTGAGTTCTGTAGAGATGAACCGGATCATGCAGGGAAGACAATAAACTTCTGACTGAATTTTTTGATGCGTAGCAAAAGCACCAAA
Source organism: Bombina bombina (assembly GCF_027579735.1). Lineage (NCBI taxonomy): Eukaryota > Metazoa > Chordata > Amphibia > Anura > Bombinatoridae > Bombina > Bombina bombina. The sequence continues at coordinate 367,639,574 of NC_069503.1, read as the reverse complement.
AAAGGACCCTCCCCCTCACACATAACAGTGAGAGAGATCAGTAAACTGTCATAAATTAAATAAAACGACTGCCAAGTGGAAAAAAATAGTGCCCAAAACATTTTTTCACCCAGTACCTCAGAAAATTAAATGATTTTACATGCCAGCAAAAAATGTTTAACATTAATAAATTGAGTGTTATTAAAAAGCCTGTTGCTAGTCCCTGCAAATTAGGCTAAAGTTTTATGCATACAGTATAATTCCAGTGAAGTGCCATTCCCCAGAATACTGAAGTGTAAAATATACATACATGACAGCCTGATACCAGTTGCTGCTACTGCATTTAAGGCTGAGTTTACATTATATCGGTATGGCAGAATTTTCTCATCAATTCCATTGTCAGAAAATAATAAGCTGCTACATACCTCTTTGCAGATTAATCTGCCCGCTGTCCCCTGATCTGAAGTTTACCTCTCCTCAGATGGCCGAGAAACAGCAATATGATCTTAACTACTCCGGCTAAAATCATAGAAAAACTCAGGTAGATTCTTCTTCAAATTCTACCAGAGAAGGAATAACACACTCCGGTGCTATTATAAAATAACAAACTTTTGATTGAAGGTATGAAACTAAGTATAATCACCACAGTCCTCTCACACATCCTATCTATTCGTTGGGTGCAAGAGAATGACTGGGAATGGCAGTTAGGGGAGGAGCTATATAGCAGCTCTGCTGGGTGAATCCTCTTGCACTTCCTGTTGGGGAGGAGTTAATATCCCATAAGTAATGGATGATCCGTGGACTGGATACACTTAACAAGAGAAATTGGGTTTAATATCCCTTTAAGCTACAGGGTGTTCCTTTTAGTAGCTTGTGATAATTTTTAGTATACCAACAAAATCAAGGTTTTGTATTCCATAAGCTTTTAAGATCTCACAGGTCTCAGATGTAGCTAGAAATTTTAAAACAAAGTATAAGAAAATGAGTGTCAGCTGAGCCTACTCCAGTAACCACTTTGGATTGGCTCCTCTCATAAAGTAATTATGGGGGGGAATTAATACTTTACATATTGGGGGATATTTATCAAAGGTCTGGTGGATCTGATCTGACAGTGCGGATCAGGTCCACCAGACCTTGCTGAGTGCGGAGAGCAATGCCGCCCCCTGCAGGTTTGCGGTCAATCGGCCACCAGCAGGGAGGTGTCAATCAACCCGATCGTACTTGATCGGGTTGATTTTCGGCGATGTGTGTCTGCCTGCTCAGAGCAGACGGACAGGGTTATGGAGCAGCGGTCTTTAGACCACTGCTTCATAACCGCTGTTTCTGGCGAGTCTGCAGGCTCGCCAGAAACACTGGCCCTCAAGCTCCATCCGAAGCTTGATAGATAGGCCCCATTATGTTAATTGGTTACAATTACAGAAAAATGTTGTGATTATAGTTTTTTTTATTTCCCTTTAAGGATCACAGTCACCTTAACTTGGGCTTATTAAATTAAACTTATAGCCATACTGAAAGTTCTAATCAGACACTTGAACTATACATTTGTTGCTACTCTTCAAACCTTTAAGATGTTTTGTTTGTAGCCAACAGAAGTAGCTACATCTGAAGAAGAGACCTGTGAGAAGCTTATGAAATAGAAAACCTTGATTTTAATGGTCCATTAAAAGGTATCATAGGACCTAGGCTACTAAAAGGAACAGTCTCTATAGGACCAATACGGCTAAATATTTTTTTCTGTTACAAAAAGGGTGAAAAATAAATAATGAAAATGTTATTCATTGTATTTCACAGCAGATTATTTGCTTCTAGGCATGCTCCAGCAGATTATCACTGTGTACTTCTGCATTCTACCAAAGCAATTGTAGATATAGATACAGCCATAGAATGAAATGTGTGGGTGGATATAGAGCTGTACAATTCGGAAACATAAACAAAAGGTTTAATGGCGAGGCACTGCATTATTAATTTGCAGGTAAAGTAATTCACGTACATATTATTATATTTTGTCTCTATACCAGCTTGTTTTATGTCCCTTTAAAGGGATGTGAAACCCAAAAATTTTATTTTGGGATTCAGACAGCGCATACAAATTTATAAAAGTTTTAAATGTACTTCTATTATCAAATTTGCTTAGTTCCCATGATATTTTTTTTTAAAGAAATATGTAGGTAGGTGTCTGGAGCACTAAATGGCAAGAAATAAAGCTGCCATCTAGTGCTTTTGCAAATGGATAACATTATTGTAAAATTGCTGCAATAAAAGGGTCGATTTATCAAAGGCCTTTGCCCCCCTATGACTGCAGGTTCTCACAAGAGAACCTGCAGTCCGTATTTATGAAGCAGCGCTCATCCAACCGCTGCTTCCCTAACCTCTTCGCCACCTCTTAAGTGTTAAATTTCAATCTCCCTGGTCTCGTCCGCCCATGATTGACTGTGTGCGGGCAATGGGCAGCATTGCACAAGAGTGCAAAATTGTGTTCTTGTGCAATTCTGAATTCTGGCAGTGGAATTCAGCCTGACAGAGGCAAGCAGCATCAGATAGGGGCACATATGTATTTCCCTGTCTGCCGTAGCTTGATAAATCGACCCCATAGTGTTCTAGACAAGTGCACACTTCTGAGCTTATGTCCCTGCAGTGGCATTTTGACATTGTGTATGTTTTCTATGCTTTTTGTTTGTTTTGTGTCTTTTTTTCTCCCCATAAGCAGGAATGCTTTTTGTAAATACAATATAATTTTATATATAGATAGATTCCTACAGCACAAATCTAGACTCTTAAAATCATAGAAAAAAAGCTTCAAGGTCAAGGGTTGTAGGACAACCTCCTACATAGTAGTCAGTTACATCCAGACTCGTTTAGTTTAATTCTGTTCCAGACATTATTATTGCTGCCTTTGTTTCAGTTTTATTACTTACTCAAAGCAGTTTATTAGATGGGTTAACAACTGGAGACAAAGAACAGTTGAATCATTTGTATAATAAATAAAATATCTTGGCAGCAAGAACAAGCTTCTGATAATCAATCTGCCACATGTCTGTTTAAAATAATTGTTTTAATAGTCTTTAAAAAGTGCTAATCCTTTCTTCTGATACCTAAAACAAATCACAAGCGAAGATGGCAAGTAAACAATGAGCAGTTACATGAGGTCGCAGATGATTAGAATGCAATAGCCATTCCAATGTTCTCATTCATTACAATAGCATCTATCCTTAGCTTGTGCACAGTAACACTTAATTCATTTAAATGGGACCACTATTTCCACAAGAAAGTGTTCCAAAGTATAAAACAAAGTGGATGTATTAGATGTTATAAAAAAAACAAAAAACATTTAGGCTATTAAACAAATTTGTGCAGAGTGGAATTATAAAAGCCAAAAATAAAAAAGTTAAAGTAATTTCAAAACTACCAAAAAAAAATTGAAAGAAGGGTAAAAATGCTCTTGCCAGCTCATAATCTGAATTCGCTATATACAAGTTTCATTTATAAAATATAAAACAGTTTTTCTCAATTCCAGTTCTTAGGGCACAATAACAGGCCACATTTTTAGGATATCTGAACTAGAGATCATCTGAAATTATCATCTGATCAATAACCATGGTTATAAATCTGTTCTCACCCAAGATAAGCCTGAAAATCTGTCTTGTTAGTGTGTCCTAATGACTGGAATTTAGAAACATTGATATACAATAATAATAGCTTTAATTACTAGTGCAAATAAGAGACCACATCAACCAGTATATTATTTTGTAAACACTATTGTAGGTATTCCACACTATTTTTTATTTTTTTTTAATATCATGCTTTAATATAGGTTTATTAGGAACACTAGTAATCTCCAGAACCATAAAGGAATGAAACAGTTTCAGATGTGTCTTTATGTGAGAACTTAGGATCCAGTGATTAAAAAAACATTTTAGACTTTAGGAAGGCTGATTTTTCATACATGAGAGAATACTTAAACAACTATTTTAAGGGTGCCATTTTAGATGCAACCGCACAAAGTAAAAGAAAGCGGAAACCAATATGGTTTTGCAAAGAAGTAGCACATGCTGTAAAAACAAAAAATGTAGCTTATAAAAATTACAGACAAACACAGTCAGATGATGATATACAAATATGGAGACTCCAAAAAAAACAAAAAAAAAAAGACTAAGCAGTTAATTAGGAAGATTAAAGCTCATGCGGAAAAGAAGATAGCACAGTCAGTAAAACATGGGGACAAAACTGAAAACATTTGATGAAAGAATAGTAGAAGGAGATAAGCAAATTGCAGACTGTCTCAATGATTACTTTTGTTCTGTTTTCACAAAAGATTGTGAAGATATTGGCCCCTATTTAACAAAGGTCCGACAGACCTCGCTGAATGCGGAGAGCAATATGCTCTCCGTATTCAGCATTGCACCAGCAGCTCTTGTGAGCTGCTGGTGCAACGCCGCCCCCTGCAGATTTGGGGTCAATCAACCCAATCGTATTCGATCGGATTGAATTGCGGCGATGTCTGTCCACCTCCTCAGAGCAGGCGGGCAGGTTAGGTAGCAGCGGTCTTTAGACCACTGCTTCATAACTGGTGTTTCTGGCGAGCCTGCGGGCTCACCAGAAACACGGGCCCTCAAGCGCCATCCGGAGCTTGATAAATGGGCCCCAGAATGTCTACATTAAAGAGACAGTCAACACCAAAATTGGTATTGTTTAAAAAGATAAATAACGCCTTTACTACCCATTCCCCAGTTTTGCACAACCAACATTGTTATATTAATATACTTTATAACATTTAAACCTCACAATTTCTGCCTGTTTCTAAGCCACTACAGACAGCCTCTTATCACATGCTTTTTTATTAGCTTTTCACAACAAAAGACTGCTAGTTCCATATAGATAACATTGTGCTCTCTTCACATGCGTAACCTTACGACATATCCGTCCAGATTTGCAGTTTAATATTGTATCATTTTTGCTGAAGCCAAACAATGCAGACTTCGTTAAACATAATGACAGTGGCAAGCCTTCTCCAAACTCATGAACGGATTGGCTCCTCAAAATAAGGAAAGTGGTGGAAGAAGATTGACCATTGAAAAACAATTGCAGCAAACAAGATGTAAATCTGTTGTAATAATGCTCAGTCTCTTCTGATATGTTAATCAATAGGAAGACTGCAAAATGTTGTAATTACAAGGTGTTTACTGTGCCTTTAAGCATTCAGCTGAACAGTTTAGAATGCAATCTCAAGAGTCTCTCTACTTGTAGGCCATTTTGTATAAAAGGGTACCTACCAGTCCACTGTTTAAGGGCAGGACATTCCTCTATTTTTTATTTAAGTCTGATAACCTTTGTAATTCAGTGTTTGCAATGTTTCCTCACAAAGGTAACCTGCACTTATTTTACTGGTTAGTGTATGAATTATAAATAATCTATCCCCATGAATGTTTTTACCTTAAAATAACTGCAAAAAAAATGAAAATTTTATGATTCAGACAGAATATGCAGCTTTAAAGAACTTTTCAATCTACTTCCATTATCAAACTGTGTACCATCTTTTTATAGCATCAGCTCCTACTGATCATGTGCAAGAGTTCACAGTGTATACATATATGAGTCTGTAATCAGCTGATGGACATCACATGATGCAGGGTGCAGGGAAATGGAAGGATTTTTAAATGTGTCTGAAAAAAATCTACTGCTAATTTGAAATTCAATGTAAGTGCTATTGCATTGTCTTTTTCCTATGCATTTGTTGATTACTACTGTATCTAATGATTTTCAAAAGAAATTTAACATTGATAAATCATGTGATCAGCTTTCTACAGGATTGTGACAAATCCCTATGGCCTAGATTTGGAGTTTGGCGGTAGCCGTGAAAACCAGCGTTAGAGGCTCCTAACGCTGGTTTTAGGCTACCTCCGGTATTTGGAGTCACTCAAAAAAGGGTCTAACGCTCACTTTTCAGCCGCGACTTTTCCATACCGCAGATCCCCTTACGTCAATTGCGTATCCTATCTTTTCAATGTGATTTTTCTAACTCCGGTATTTAGAGTCGTGGCTGAAGTGAACGTTGGAAATCTAACGACAAAACTCCAGCCGCAGAAAAAAGTCAGTAGTTAAGAGCTTTCTGGGCTAACGCCGGTTCATAAAGCTCTTAAAGTGAAGGTAAAGTTTCCGGGAAATGAAAGTAGTATAGTGTTAATTATTCAAAATATAGCATGATCGCTAAGTTTTTATGTAATATTTCTTTACATATCAATATAAAATCTATACTTTATCTGTCCGTGTCCGGCCGATTAAAGCTCCGCCTTCAAGTTGTTTCCTGCTTTCTTGGTCTATTACGTATAGAGCGTTGACACCCGCTCTATACGTATGGTAAATGCCCGTTCGATGTTAGTCAATCTTGCGCATGCGCACAATACGGCTCAACCTCAATTTGCGCCTGCGCGACTAAAAACTTTAACATTCTGAAGCGCATGCGTTAATCCCAGTGCGTTCGGCAGAGTTGATTGAGTGAAGGAGATTTGCGCATTAGCAAATCTTGAACGAACACGGATTATAAGATCCAGGAAGTGTATCTAACGCATGCGCAGATCCAATAGTTATGCGGTGACGTCAAATGACGACCGCCTAAAGGCCAGACAGATCATTGGCTAATAGAAAAACGTGACCTTGCTGCAGAAAAAAAAAAAATATACGGGCAGATTACAGAACACGGAGAAAATAGTTTTAAATGATCGGAACAGCCAATAGAATGCGAGCTCAATCTGATTGGCTGATTGGATCAGCCAATCGGATTGATCTTGATTCTGATTGGCTGATTCTATCAGCCAATCAGAATATTCCTACCTTAATTCCGATTGGCTGATAGAATCCTATCAGCCAATCGGAATTCGAGGGACGCCATCTTGGATGACGTCCCTCAAAGGAACCGTCATTCTTCAGTTGGACGTCGCCGGATGAAGATGGGTCCGCGGTGGAGGTCTTCAGGATGGAGCCGGTCCTCATCGGATGAAGATAGAAGATGCCGCTTGGAAGATGATGGTTGCCGGTCCGGATCTACTCTTTTTCCGGATAGGATGAAGACTTTGGAGCCTCTTCTGGACCTCTTCAGCCGCCGGATGATGGATGAAGATTTTGGAGCCAGGACCGATCGGTGAACCTGGTATGGTGAAGACAAGGTAGGATGATCTTCAGGGGCTTAGTGTTAGGTTTATTTAAGGGGGGTTTGGGTTAGATTAGGGGTATGTGGGTGGTGGGTTGTAATGTTGCGGGGGGTATTGTATGTTTTTTTTTACAGGCAAAAGAGCTGAATTCTTTGGGGCATGCCCCGCAAAGGGCCCTGTTCAGGGCTGGTAAGGTAAAAGAGCTTTGAACTTTAGTAATTTAGAATAGGGTAGGGCATTTTTTTATTTTGGGGAGCTTTTTTATTTTATTAGGGGGCTTAGAGTAGGTGTAATTAGTTTAAAATTGTTGTAAGATTTTCCTTATGTTTGTAAATATTTTTTTATTTTTTGTAACTTAGTTCTTTTTTATTTTTTGTACTTTAGTTAGTTTATTTCATTGTAGTTATTTGTAGATATTGTATTTAATTAATGTATTGATAGTGTAGTGTTAGGTTTAATTGTAGGTAATTGTAGATATTTTATTTAATTAATTTGATGATAGTGTAGTGTTAGGTTTAATTGTAACTTAGGTTAGGATTTATTTTACAGGTAATTTTGTTATTATTTTAACTAGGTAACTATTAAATAGTTATTAACTATTTCATAGCTATTGTACCTGGTTAAAATAATTACAAAGTTATCTGTAAAATAAAAATTAATCCTAAAATAGCTATAATATAATTATAATTTATAGTGTAGCTATATTAGGATTTATTTTACAGGTAAGTATTTAGCTTTAAATAGGAATAATTTATTTAATAAGAGATAATTAATTTCGTTAGATTAAAATTATATTTAAGTTAGGGGGGTGTTAGGGTTAGACTTAGCTTTAGGGGTTAATACATTTATTAGAATAGCGGTGAGCTCCAGTCGGCAGATTAGGGGTTAATAATTGAAGTTTTGTGTCGGCGATGTTAGGGAGGGCAGATTAGGGGTTAATACTATTTATTATAGGGTTAGTGAGGCGGATTAGGGGTTAATAACTTTATTATAGTAGCGCTCAGGTCCGGTCGGCAGATTAGGGGTTAATAAGTGTAGGCAGGTGGAGGCGACGTTGTGGGGGGCAGATTAGGGGTTAATAAATATAATATAGGGGTCGGTGGTGTTAGGGGCAGCAGATTAGGGGTACATAGGGATAATGTAAGTAGCGGCGGTTTACGGAGCGGCAGATTAGGGGTTAATAATAATATGCAGGGGTCAGCGATAGCGGGGGCGGCAGAATAGGGGTTAATAAGTGTAAGGTTAGGGGTGTTTAGACTCGGGGTTCATGTTAGAGTGTTAGGTGCAGACGTAGGAAGTGTTTCCCCATTGCAAACAATGGGGCTGCGTTAGGAGCTGAACGCGGCTTTTTTGCAGGTGTTAGGGTTTTTTTCAGCTCAAACAGCCCCATTGTTTCCTATGGGGGAATCGTGCACGAGCACGTTTTTGAGGCTGGCCGCGTCCGTAAGCAACTCTGGTATCGAGAGTTGCAGTGGCGTTAAATATGCTCTACGCTCCTTTTTTGGAGCCTAACGCAGCCATTCTGTGGACTCTCAATACCAGAGTTATTTTAAAGGTGCGGCCAGAAAAAAGCCAGCGTTAGCTACGCGGGTCCTTACCGACAAAGCTCTAAATCTAGCCGTATGTTAGAAAAACCTTCATTGTTTTGCCATTTGTTGAGTCTAATTAGGGGCAAATATGTAGCATTGTTAGGCTTTATTAGTTTACAGTGTGCACTTCCTGTCAGAATTGGAAAACCCATAATTTTCACCGTTAAAGGGACAGTCTACTCTAAAATGTGTATTGTTTAAAAAGATAGATAATCCCTTTATTACTCATTCCCCAGTTTTGCATAAACAACAGTTATATTAATATATTTTTTACCTCTATGATTACCTTACATCTAAGCCTCTACAGACTGCCCTCCTATCTCAGTTCTTTTGACAGACTTACATTTTAGCCTATCAGTGCTGACTCATAAATAACTCCACGGGAGTGAGCATGATGTTATCTACATGGCACATATAAACTAGCGCTGTCTAGCTGTGAAAAACTGTAAAAATGCACTGAGATAAGAAGCTTCCTCCAAGGTCTTAGAAATTAGCATATGAGCCTACCTAGGTTTAGCTTTCAACAAAGCATACAAAGAGAACAAAGCCTATTTGATGATAAAAGCAAACTGGAAAGTTGTTTAAAATTGCATGCCCTATCTGAATCATGAAAAATTAATTTTGACTAGGCTGTCCCTTTAAATTACATGAAAGATGTGCAAATAAATAATGACAATATTTAGCATTTTTAACTACGTACAATTAAACAACAATTTATATTGCAAGTATTCAATGTCTCCTTAAAGAGACACTGAACCCAATTTTTTTCTTTCATGATTCAGATAGAGCATGGAATTTTAAGCAACTTTCTAATTTACTCCTATTATCAATTTTTCTTCATTCTCTTGCTATCTTTATTTTAAAAGCAGGAATGTAAAACTTAGCAGCCAGCCCATTTTAGGTTCAGCACCATGGATAGCGCTTGCTATTGGAGGCTTACATTTACCCACCAATAAGCAAGCATAACCCGGGTTCTCAACCAAAAATGGTCCGGCTCCTATGCATCAAATTCCTGCTTTTTAAATAAAGATAGCAAGAGAACAATGAAAAATTGATAATAGGAGTAAATAAGAAAGTTGCTTAAAATTGTATGCTCTATCTGAATCATGAAAGAAAATTTTTAGGTTTAGTGTCCCTTTAAGTTCAACAGTGAGCTGTAGTGTTTTCTTTATCTTATACATGGTGAATACAATGCTGGTTTTCTGGGTCAGAGAATAAAAATGTTTATACAATGCAAAACAGTTCTTCCCATAGGAAAATTAGCAATCTGAGTGAGAGATCTTCACAGTTAATTAATAACAGAGAAATCAGTACAGCAACAAAAACAAATAAAGCACACCCATATCTATATAGGGTTACAATAGTTAATACTCTGATATAATTAAAAATGAATGAATTTGATCATAAATTGAATGACTTTTATATCAAAATAAAAATAATTGATTTTTAAAAAATCGTTATCTTACTCCTATGTTCCACTATTTACTTTAAGGGGCATATTTATCAAAGCGTCTACTGAAAATACGCTTGAATCCCGCGTCATATTTGTGTCGAGATTGATCCGCTGTAGTTATCAAAGGGTCAAGATAGTCAAATGTTGAAATTTGTGGCGTAATATATGCTCCCGCGATCTCAATCCGACGCAGATGCTTGCGTCATTACAGATGTTTTGAATTCAGATTCAACTCTATTTAACCCTTTTACAAATTTAGCAAACATTTAACAGATACGCTCACGTCTATTCCGACGCAGCGTACCTAGTTTTCAATCCGCCACCCTTGAGGCTGCGGATGCCATAGAACTCAATGGAAGTCTGAAAACACAGAAATCTTATGTTCGATGCTACAAGAGAATGAAGCATATTACATAATCAAAGTAAATTAGAAACTTTATTAAAATGGTATACTCTTTCTAAATCAAACAATATTACTGCTCCACATTTGGTGCACTAGTAGATATAGGGATACAAATGAAAAATACATTACTACTTATGGATTATGTTACAACTTTATCTCTCATTACAAAGCAAGGGGACAATATTATTTCTCCAAATTTGTTGCAAAGTTTTGCCCCAAACTTGTTGCACTAATAATATAGCTAACTTCCATTTTTTGAAAAATCTATGTGCACCATGTTTAAGCCATGTAATACAAGTCCTACTCTTCACTTTGCACCAATTGTGACGCAACACGTTTTGCACCAATTATGACGCAAACTTTTAAACAACCCACACACTAGTGAATTTTTCAACCACTTTTGATTGGAATATGCATAATCACATGATTTATGACATCAGCCAATCTGATTCAAATATGCATTTTAAACTATCACTAACTAATCAAATTGATCGATATTTGTGTCATTGATCACTCATCAGAACTTGTAAGTGCCATTTGTTACACTGTGTATTAAACTTTGAAAGTATGTATATGTGAAATTAGTATTAAAGATAAACATTGATGCTGACATTAGGACACACAGTATAATATTTTAGACAATTATTTTAAAATTCAAATTGATGTTTGATTCAATATAATCTTGAGCTGATAGCTCAAAGGGATAGCCCACCTAACTTTAAACTGTCATGATTCAGATACAGCAGAAATTATAATCACCTCTTTAATGTCATGTTATTTTCAGTATATTTCTTCCTTCTCTTGAATTTCTTATTCAGTAAGAAATGTTATCTTATATGCCAGCCCATTTTATAACACCTTTGTAGGGGTGGTTTTTAAAACTAGATTGCAATCAGGAGGGGTTACACAGGTACAGAGAGAAAACTGGCCCAGATCTTAAAATATCCATTGATTCCATATAAATTCATATGATACCCTGATTACATGCTATATTCACAATTATTCATGCTCAGAATAATAATACATTTACACTATCTATATACATAGTGGTATAAATAAACACAGAGATATGACAGACAACATTGTTTAGAACAAAAAAAGGAACTTAGAGACATGTAAATAAGTTTGCAAAAGATTTCTGACATAACACACACACTATATATATATATATATATATATATATATATATATATATATATATATATATATATATATATATATATATATATATATATATATATATAAATTAGCAACTGGAGAGCACTCTCACTTCATGGTCAACTTGCTAGGGTGCATGCAAAAGTGAATATCATAAATAAATGAACAAGGGCTTGCACTACATGGACTTTTCAAAATAAGTGCCTTTATTGTGACTTTTCAGGGACCGTATCTCCATCCTCAGACTGAGGAAGGGGAAATGGTCCCCAAAATGTCACAATAAAGGCACTTATTTTGAAAAGTCCAGCGAGTACAAGCCCCTGTTCATATATATATATATATATATATATATATATATATATATATATACATACAAATGTGTGCAAAGATATATGTACAAATTCTAGCATTGATATTCATTTATAAAAAAAACAACATGAGATAAAAGTATATCATGACTTCTAGAAATACAAATACACATTAATTTATGTGAAAGTATCATAACAAATAAATATAAAAATAACTTTCTATGATATATTGTTTGTTGAGGTATAAATCTAGCTATTTCTTAGACATTAACAGATGAAAAATAAAAGATTAGCTTTAGAGAAATGTGCTTGTTCATGGACAGAAATGAAATGGTATAAATAAAGTTGGGAAAACCCGAATAACCCTGACATCGATGACTGTTAGTTAACAACAGTCCGATGCTCATCTCGCCATACTTGATGTGCGTGTTTTTGACGTTTTTTTTTTTACAAATAAGGAGATCGTATATGGATCCGCATCAGTGATGTCTGGGGATGTCTGGCGAATGCACTGAGATTGACGCTTTGATAAATATCCCCCTAATACTCTTCCAAAACTGAATAAATTAGATTTTTACTTATTGTTTTCCCCCTGTAAATATGGATGCATATAAAATTAAAATGATAGAATTTTCTTATATTTTTACAGTTATGTGATTTGTCATTTTTATAAAATAAAGTTGTTCTTTTTTTTCTTTCCTATTTAATGGTATTTGGTCAGTATATTTATATAGATGTGTCTTCTTATAAATCATTTTTAGACATTAACATTCCACAGTAAAAATGATTCCCTAGTCATTTGGATAAGCCAGCAGGCCCCAGAAATATCTTTATAGACCTTATTAATGTAAACAATAGCCAGCAGTAGATCTCAAAATAAGACTAACAAAAGTAATTGAACTGTCAAAAGAACAAGCCTCAGGCTTGATCTGCAAAGAATGATGATAAGTCAAGGATAAACGTGGGCCATAGGAAAAGGCAAGTGATGGAATGAGTTTAAAGCCCATCAGAGGACAAGCTGGTGGCAAATAGATGGCAACGGTTGTCAAATCAAAACAGAAAGCCATGTCAAGAAAGGCAGATCATCAACAGGATGATAGTGGTCAACAGGTGATATATGCAGACAGGTTAGGGCCAGCAAGTACTATAGGCAGGTTATGGCAAGCAGGAACTATAGGCAAGGTATGTCCATCACGTACTATAAGCAGGGTATTCCAAAAGGCTCTATAGACAGGTTATGGTCAGCTGGTACAACAGGTAGTTATGGCCAATAGATTGAGATTAGGATGTCAAGATGCAAAGGAGCAGACACTACCAGCAGGGTATTAAAAAACAAGGGTCATCAATAAGTATGGCATTCCTTTGGGCACTGTATACTTATACCAAAAAAATCCAATTTCTTTTAAAGTATTAAAGTGCCCACTTATATTTGCTCAGCCTTATTCCACCGGAAATAATTATTGCAGCTATATGTCATTATGCCTTATGTTCCAAAACATATTTAAGATATTTTTTACAAAGATTGTTGCACCCTTTAACCTTCAACTTAGCGGAGGATGTCCCAGGGGATGTCACCACCCTGCTAGTCATGCTGTAGGATTTGGTAGATTTACTTCATTGTATACACATAGGGGTGGGTAATATTTGGCATTATGCCACCAGCAGCTGTGCCATGTTAAAACTGTCTGGAAAAAACAGTACTTTTCAATGTAGTTACATTTTTAATTTATAGCATTGTATTTGACTGCAAATAGAAGTTATGATTTTCTAAAGAGTCTCATAAAATTATTGTCATTAAAAGTATATATATATATATATATATATATTATATACCAGGGCTCAAAATTTCCACTCGCCTACTAGCCATTGGCGAGTAGAAATTGCACTGTGGCGACTTGTTAAAGATAGTGAGTGAATTTTAAATCAACATCTATACACTGCCAAATGGACAGGACATGCATACATTTTAATAATAGTATTAAAATGACTTAATTTGTTATGGTTTAAAATAATAAATATTAAAAATTACTAAACAATAAGGTGTTTCACAATGGCTAAACAAATGCAAAGAGGGAGTTGAGTAGTGGGTGTGGTGTGGGCAGGTGATAGGTGGTGAGTAACATTTTGGCCTGGCTAGTAGCTTAGGACTTGAAATTTTAAGCCTGTATATATATATATATATATATATATATATATATATATATATATATATATATATATATAGGCAGTGCAGAATTATTAGGCAAATGAGTATTTTGACCACATCATCCTCTTTATGCATGTTGTCTTACTCCAAGCTGTATAGGCTCGAAAGCCTACTACCAATTAAGCATATTAGGTGATGTGCATCTCTGTAATGAGAAGTGGTGTGGTCTAATGACATCAACACCCTATATCAGGTGTGCATAATTATTAGGCAACTTCCTTTCCTTTGGCAAAATGGGTCAAAAGAAGGACTTGACAGGCTCAGAAAAGTCAAAAATAGTGAGATATCTTGCAGAGGGATGCAGCACTCTTAAAATTGCAAAGCTTCTGAAGCGTGATCATCGAACAATCAAGCGTTTCATTCAAAATAGTCAACAGGGTCGCAAGAAGCGTGTGGAAAAACCAAGGCGCAAAATAACTGCCCATGAATTGAGAAAAGTCAAGCGTGCAGCTGCCAAGATGCCACTTGCCACCAGTTTGGCCATATTTCAGAGCTGCAACATCACTGGAGTGCCCAAAAGCACAAGGTGTGCAATACTCAGAGACATGGCCAAGGTAAGAAAGGCTGAAAGACGACCACCACTGAACAAGACACACAAGCTGAAACGTCAAGATTGGGCCAAGAAATATCTCAAGACTGATTTTTCTAAGGTTTTATGGACTGATGAAATTAGAGTGAGTCTTGATGGGCCAGATGGATGGGCCCGTGGCTGGATTGGTAAAGGGCAGAGAGCTCCAGTCCGACTCAGACGCCAGCAAGGTGGAGGTGGAGTACTGGTTTGGGCTGGTATCATCAAAGATGAGCTTGTGGGGCCTTTTCGGGTTGAGGATGGAGTCAAGCTCAACTCCCAGTCCTACTGCCAGTTTCTGGAAGACACCTTCTTTAAGCAGTGGTACATGAAGAAGTCTGCATCCTTCAAGAAAAACATGATTTTCATGCAGGACAATGCTCCATCACATGCGTCCAAGTACTCCACAGCGTGGCTGGCAAGAAAGGGTATAAAAGAAGAAAATCTAATGACATGGCCTCCTTGTTCACCTGATCTGAACCCCATTGAGAACCTGTGGTCCATCATCAAATGTGAGATTTACAAGGAGGGAAAACAGTACACCTCTCTGAACAGTGTCTGGGAGGCTGTGGTTGCTGCTGCACGCAATGTTGATGGTGAACAGATCAAAACACTGACAGAATCCATGGATGGCAGGTTTTTGAGTGTCCTTGCAAAGAAAGGTGGATATATTGGTCACTGATTTGTTTTTGTTTTGTTTTTGAATGTCAGAAATGTATATTTGTGAATGTTGAGATGTTATATTGGTTTCACTGGTAAAAATAAATAATTGAAATGGGTATATATTTGTTTTTTGTTAAGTTGCCTAATAATTATGCACAGTAATAGTCACCTGCACACACAGATATCCCCCTAAAATAGCTATAACTAAAAACAAACTAAAAACTACTTCCAAAACTATTCAGCTTTGATATTAATGAGTTTTTTGGGTTCATTGAGAACATGGTTGTTGTTCAATAATAAAATTAATCCTCAAAAATACAACTTGCCTAATAATTCTGCACTCCCTGTATATAGGCAAATAGAAAGATTTTGCAAGCAGCGTTTTTTTAAATTAAAAGCAAAAGTCTTTATTGAAACATGGGTAAAAAACACTCCAGGAAGCATTACAAGTACAATCACAACAATGGGTCCGCTAACAGGTTTCGGCCTGAGGCCGTAATCATAGCTAATGGACTATGCACCTGAGCACCTTAAAAAGTACCAGGATCGCCCTGATTGGGTAAAAACAAAATTACAAGTTGTGATACATTTTAACTCTGAGTACCTAAGCAATTTAAATAATGCATTTCAATTTAAATTTAAATACAAAGAGCCTATTACCAAAATATTATCTGATAAATCTGAAAATACTGAATAAATGAGCATTAACTTAATTCACTTCTATGCTAAACAATAAATGCATACATAAAGACATGTCATGTGAGAGCCTTAACAAGTCTAAAATTGACCATAACATTATGTATTGACGGTACAAATACAATAGTACAGTACATAATGGTTATAAAATTACTATTGTATCCGAAATGTCAATAACTAGACTATATATATATATATATATATATATATATATATATATATATATATATATATACACACACACACACACACACACACAGGTGGCCCTCGGTTTACGCCGGTTCAATTTGCGCCGTTTCAGAATAACAACCTTTTTTTTCAGTCATGTGACTGCTTTCGAAAGCAATGCACTAATTAAAATAGCTAGTTGGTGGAGCTGTCCGCTTGTTTTGCAGCAAAGTTATGCAATTTAGCAGCCTTAAATTGATCTGTGTACACAGATCAGACCAGATCTATCAAGCAAAATTTAGCAGCCACTTCCCTATTATCTTCCTGTCCAGCTGCTTGAGGTGAGGGTGCCTAACTGCCTATTAATCACTGCAGATTGAAATACATAGAATAGGTGCAGACCCAATATTATCTAACATGCTAACAATGCAGAGATCTGATTGCAGAACAATGCAAGTAAAAAAACGTTTTGTTTATTAAACTTAGTTTGATGATGATGCAGTCTGTTGTGTAATTATTTTATTAGGTGATGTTTAGCAAATGTTTTTGCTCATTAAACTTAGTTTGATGATGATACAATCTATATTATTAGGTTTATAATGCTGTTTAGCATTTAAAGTCTTCATTTCAAAGCTTTAAAAATAATGTATTAGGTGTTACTTATGACAATTTTGAGAGGGGCCTGGAACCTAACCCCCTCACTTCCCATTGACTTACATTATAAACTGGGTTTAGATTTACAATGGTTTCGATTTATAACCATTCCTCCTGGAACCTAACCCCGGTGTAAACTGAGGGCTACCTGTGTGTGTGTATATATATATATATATATATATATATATATATATATCCCAAGAGGTAGCAGCACTCACGGTAACACAGTCATTATTTAGCCTGCCCGGGGTGCTTTAAACTAACAATATGAGCATCCAAAAAGAAAAGCATTCTCCGGGTCTTATTCAGCAAAAAATCCTTTTAATTAAAAGGATTTTTTGCTGAATAAGACCCGGTGAGTGCTTTTCTTTTTGGATGCTTATATATATTTTGCTTAAGTTTGTTTCTAAATTGTGTGGTTTCTTCCCTGCGAGGGATCAGCCTAATCTCCCTGAGAACTTTGGCGCACTTTACAGTTACGGTTTAGGAGATTAAGTGTGTCTCTTAGACCCAGGTACACACACACTTCTAACATTATGAGTTTTTTCTCACAACAATCATTGGTGGACATTGACAAATGCAGACTCACACTAGAAGATACCTTTATTAGACAACATGAGACTCTTGATATCAGTGATGTTTTCTTACAGATGGAGAAAGTCCTTAAAAAAGAATATCGTATCTGGTGGGACAAGAGATCACTTGAGAAGTATCTACTGCTTGAACTGATACCTAGGGGACTTAGATTAAACAAATTCCCCACTTTTCAAGTAGATGATTTTGAAATAGTGAATGAATGGAATGGAGCACTTACAGAATGCTCTAAAATTTTGATGGGCATCATTATCAGAATTAAGGATAAGCAGTTAATTAAAGTCAGAGAGGATCTAGAGGCCATACAATTACAACTTAATGAGTACATAGAGCACCCTAACTATGATGAGCTGGATAAGATGTTGAAAGAGAGTGTTGATCTGTTTAGAACAGAGTTAGACAACTTCAAGCTCAGGAAGTTTAATCGTGATAACGACGATTATATGAATAATAGGGTCTATGATTGGCATATATCAAAAAGGAAAAATAGATCAAAGAAGAAAGGGCCAAATAACACCAACAGACCTAAAACTGCAAGTATGGATAAGAGAGTTACCTTCTCTGATTCTGAGGCCAGTGACCAGGAATCTAGTCTCTATTTAGCCAAGAGTGGTTCAAGTGATCAGTCAGAAGAAGAAGAAACTAGGGAAACAATAAAACACAAACCCAAGACACAGAGAGCAGCCATTGAACAGGCTCAACTTAGGTTTGAACCTATTGTTACTAGGAACAGTCAGCGAGATACAATACAAGCAGAAACCTCAGTGAGATGTAGGGAGTTTCTTAGCAATCAAGAGAGTGATTTTTCTGCACGTAGTGCTCCTATTAAGCCATGTCTTAAACCACACAGCTCTAGCCAGCACCCTTTAGGACAGGTGGGGATGGAAACAGAGGGAGGAGGGGGAAGAGGAAGAGGCGCAGGAAGAGGCGCAGGAAGAGCCAAAAGGGGCAGGGGAGGCAGGGGTCGTTACAACAAGTACAAAATATAAAGATTGTAAATTTGTCTGAAACTATACTCAGTGAGGATGAAATCTCCCTCCTAGGTATGGGGTTAGGATTTGTCCCCAGTGTTCCCTTTGATTTGTTTGAGACGATTACAGATGTGAATCGGTTAGTGAGGGATCTCACACTTAAAAAGTTCTTTTTGACAAGGGGGAACAATGGGGAGGAACAGACCCCCTCTTTAAACACACAAGAGACATATGAGGACATACCACACATAATAGATACTATGGATTTCACGGAAGCTTGTGATTTCCAGCTTCTACAGGATCTTTTCTTCGAGTCAGGTGTTTTGAATTCTTTTGTTAAGACTGAACATATTGGTTACAAACCACGTTCAGTTTTTTATCCTACCAAAGAAAGAGGTCCGTTTCTTGAGGCCTTTCACAAGTTGGTAGAGGATGATCTAATACTCTTGTCAAGATACCACAGGGCAGCCCCCCCAAATCTGACCCACCAACAGAAACTAGCTTTAGATTCACTTAGTGAGAAAGATGGTATAGTCATTAGACAGGCGGATAAGGGAGGAAGCATTGTGGTTCTTGACAGAGTAAAATATATACAGGAAGCAGAAAGACAAATCCTTGACACTACAGTGTACCAAACCCTCCCCAGGGACCCTACTCCGACTTACAAGTTACAGTTATTGGACCTCCTAGATGATGGTTTGCAGGAGGGTCTTATTGACAAAGACACATATGAATATTTAAATGTTAAGACACCGTCCATCCCGATCTTCCATCACCTCCCCAAGGTGCATAAATCCTTGGAGGAGGTGAGGGGGAGACCCATTGTCTCAGGCATTGGGTCCCTATTCAAGAGAATTTCCTCTTGGATCGAGTCCCTCCTGCAACCATTGGTTTTGCAGTTGCCATCCTACCTTAGGGACACCACCCATCTGTTGAACAGTCTGGAACAAGTCAATTGGGATACAGACTGTTCATGGATTACAGTGGATGTGGTAGGCCTTTATTCGTGTATTCCTCACGAATTTGGTCTAGAATCTATTAGATTTTCTTTAGACATGTATAGCAACTATGATGAGAACTTAAAGGCTTACATATTAAGAGTGCTTCAATTTCTCTTGAGTCACAATTACTTTAAATTTGAGGATCATTTCTTTCTCCAGAGGCGTGGGACCGCGATGGGTGCTAAATTTGCCCCAGCCTATGCGAATCTTTTCATGGGCTGGTGGGAAAGGTCCCACGTCTTTGGAGAAATGAACACACAGAGAAATAAGATCAAATCATACAAGAGGTATATTGATGACTTGCTTTTCGTGTGGACTGGGTCCAGGGATGAAGCTGTGCAATTTCACGAATATCTAAATGTAAACACAGTGAACTTGCAGTTCACGTTTGCTTGGGAGAAACTGACAGTTCCATACTTGGATGTTGCTCTTACCGGTGATGTAATCAATCAAAAGGTAACAACAACTTTATATAGGAAGCCTATCACCTCTAATACAATTTTGCATGCCAAATCCAGTCATCCAAGACACACTGGGTTTGGAGTGGCAAAAGGACAGTAGATAAGGCTTAAGAGGAATTGCTCCCTTGACTCCGATTTTCAGAGGGAAGCTGTCAATCTCAAGACACAATTGCTTGAAAGAGGCTATCACCCGAAAATAATAAAGAGGGCGTATGTGGAGGTTAATAGAATGGAGCGATCCAGTATGCTCCGGAAGAAGGGTATAAATCAAAGTGGAAATTTTGATTTAAATAGACCCACCTTCACCACTACCTTCAGTCCACAATTCAGAGAAATATGTGGCATTATAGAAAAGCATTTCTCAGTGTTAATGGGTGATATAGGTCTCAAATGCTTTGTGGAAGAAGGCTGTAATTTTGTCCCCAAAAGAGGACGAACCATAGGTAACATCTTAGCACCAAGCATGCTTAAAAAACCAAACATAAGTGGGAGCAGCTGGCTATTAGTGAAAGGGCATTTTAAGTGCCACTTCACGTCTTGTATTGCATGCAGTCATACAAGTGTGACTAATCGCTTTCAGTCTAGGGTTACCCAAAGGGTGTTTCTTCTTTCTAATTGCACAAACTGTAGAACCACATATGTTATATATGTAGTAGAATGTACAGAGTGCAACAAACAGTACGTGGGTTGCACGACCCGGGAGGTGAGGTTCCGGATCAGAGAACACCTGAATAACATTGAGAAGGATATAGATGTCTCTGATCTGGTTCATCACTTCATAACAATACATAATAAAGTGGTCAAAACATTTAGGTGGCAAGTTATTGAACTCATAAGAAATACCCCACGTGGGGGAGATAGAACTGCCAGATTATTACATAGGGAGGCATTTTGGATCTTTACCCTGCGGACTAGACGTCCGCAGGGATTCAATGCCACAGGAGATATAATTAATCATTGGCAATTCTAAAGTGACTTAACACACTATTAATAACTCTTCAGTGCATCCAACAGGGTCATTGACACACTATATAGCTTAGATACCTATTTAAAGAGGATATCTTAACATGGAACAAATTTAGTCAGCAGGGAGATAAAATTATATAAGTTATATAACACTAAGGAATACAACATAAGAACATCTTATATGAAAATAGGGTATTAGACGGATTAGTACAGAATCAATCTATGAAAGTATTTATCTTTTGAATTATTGGTGTTACAGGTTCAATACTATCCCCGCGACACATTTGTAGTTAAGACAAGCCATGTTTTACCAGGGACTATTGTGCTAAAGTGTCAAGGTTTAGATATACCGGAAAAAATTGTATGATGTTTGACATTTATCTATTTATTATATGTTGATTGGTTTTCCAATTATGTTTTCTCCAACCTAATTCCCATTGCCATTATAACGTTCACAAAGTGAGACTACTGCAGTCAAAGGTCTATGTCTATTTTCTGTGTAAGAATTTAGTAAGTAACATTCATTTGAAGTTTACAATTTTGTAATGTCCACATTAGCTTGTACTCACAGAATCAGCTGTTGACCCTTGTGATTAATTGTGCTTTGGCTATTTAAGGGTTAACGCCGGATGCAGCAGTATGGTCTATGATTAAGGCATTTCTAAGCCGAAACGCGTAAGACCGGCTACGGCTTAATCTGAGGACACAAGCTATTTCTATTTTATGTTGAAGTGTGGATTTTTTGTACCTGAAGATAAATAAAGAAGAAGTATTTGTTTTCAAGTTGGTTCGCTGGATGTCTTTTCTTTGATGTTCATATATATATATATATATATATATATATATATATATATATATATATATATATATATATATATATATATATATATAGGGAGTGCAGAATTATTAGGCAAGTTGTATTTTTGAGGATTAATTTTATTATTGAACAACAACCATGTTCTCAATGAACCCAAAAAATCAGGTCTAAAATATATTTACCACAGCCTGTAAAATGTTATATTTTTATGGATAACACTTCAGCTGTACACAAGATGCAAAACAGAGAGAACACCAATATGATATAGGATTACCATCTATTTATTTTCATAATGTTATATAAATGAAAGCTCTCTGTATCTTTAACATCCTGTAAAGAAACAAATTAGAACAATTCTTAACAAATGTCTTTTGTAATCTTGAAAACTACAAATGTTTCTAATAAAATGTTTTCACTGTCAACTAAATAATTATAACAATGGAATCCTTACAATCTACAGGGAGTGCAGAATTATTAGGCAAGTTGTATTTTTGAGGATTAATTTTATTATTGAACAACAACCATGTTCTCAATAAACCCAAAAAACTCATTAATATCAAAGCTGAATAGTTTTGGAAGTAGTTTTTTGTTTGTTTTTAGTTATAGCTATTTTAGGGGGATATCTGTGTGTGCAGGTGACTATTACTGTGCATAATTATTAGGCAACTTAACAAAAAACAAATATATACCCATTTCAATTATTTATTTTTACCAGTGAAACCAATATAACATCTCAACATTCGCAAATATACATTTCTGACATTCAAAAACAAAACAAAAACAAATCAGTGACCAATATAGCCACCTTTCTTTGCAAGGACACTCAAAAACCTGCCATCCATGGATTCTGTCAGTGTTTTGATCTGTTCACCATCAACATTGCGTGCAGCAGCAACCACAGCCTCCCAGACACTGTTCAGAGGGGTGTACTGTTTTCCCTCCTTGTAAATCTCACATTTGATGATGGACCACAGGTTCTCAATGGGGTTCAGATCAGGTGAACAAGGAGGCCATGTCATTAGATTTTCTTCTTTTATACCCTTTCTTGCCAGCCACGCTGTGGAGTACTTGGACGCGTGTGATGGAGCATTGTCCTGCATGAAAATCATGTTTTTCTTGAAGGATGCAGACTTCTTCCTGCACTGCTTGAAGAAGGTGTCTTCCAGAAACTGGCAGTAGGACTGGGAGTTGAGCTTGACTCCATCCTCAACCCGAAAAGGCCCCACAAGCTCATCTTTGATGATACCAGCCCAAACCAGTACTCCACCTCCACCTTGCTGGCGTCTGAGTCGGACTGGAGCTCTCTGCCCTTTACCAATCCAGCCACGGGCCCATCCATCTGGCCCATCAAGACTCACTCTCATTTCATCAGTCCATAAAACCTTAGAAAAATCAGTCTTGAGATATTTCTTGGCCCAGTCTTGACATTTCAGCTTGTGTGTCTTGTTCAGTAGTGGTTGTCTTTCAGCCTTTCTTACCTTGGCCATGTCTCTGAGTATTGCACACCTTGTGCTTTTGGGCACTCCAGTGATGTTGCAGCTCTGAAATATGGCCAAACTGGTGGCAAGTGGCATCTTGGCAGCTGCACGCTTGACTTTTCTCAGTTCATGGGCAGTTATTTTGCGCCTTGGTTTTTCCACACGCTTCTTGCGACCCTGTTGACTATTTTGAATGAAACGCTTGATTGTTCGATGATCACGCTTCAGAAGCTTTGCAATTTTAAGAGTGCTGCATCCCTCTGCAAGATATCTCACTATTTTTGACTTTTCTGAGCCTGTCAAGTCCTTCTTTTGACCCATTTTGCCAAAGGAAAGGAAGTTGCCTAATAATTATGCACACCTGATATAGGGTGTTGATGTCATTAGACCACACCCCTTCTCATTACAGAGATGCACATCACCTAATATGCTTAATTGGTAGTAGGCTTTCGAGCCTATACAGCTTGGAGTAAGACAACATGCATAAAGAGGATGATGTGGTCAAAATACTCATTTGCCTAATAATTCTGCACTGCCTGTAGGCTAACCCAGTACATGCCTTGAAGCATCCTTCACAAAGATGAATCTGCTGAGTCCAATTTCCACCTTTGCGCAACAACCTGATGGTTAGACTGAGACCTGAAGAGGCCTACAAGCAACAGTGTCTGACACCCAATATGAAATTTGGTGGAGTATCTGCTGTAATGATCTGGGTGGAGGTGCTTCAGCATGGCTGAATACAGGCAGATTTATCTTTGTGAAGGACACATGAATCAAGCCACATACAAGGTTATCCTGGAAGATAAAAAATGTATTCCTTCTGCTCTGACAATGTTCCCCAACTCTGAGGATTTATATTTTAAGCAGGACAATGCTCCATGCCACACAGCCAGCTCAATCAAGGTGTGGATGGAGGACCACCAGATCAAGACCCTGTCATGGCCAGCCCAATCTCCAGACCTGAACCCCATTGAAAATATCTGGAATGTGATTAAGAGGAAGATGGATGGTCACAGACCATCAAACAAAGCCAAGCTGCTTTGATTTTTGAATGCTTGTAATTTAAAACATTAGTATTTTGTTGTTAAAAATGAACATGAACTTGTTTTCTTTGCATTATTTGAGGTCTGAAAACACTGCATCTTTTTGTTATTTTGACCAGTTGTCATTTTCTGCAAATAACTTTTTTTTCATCAGAAATAAAATCATATCTTAACACACTTCCTGTCTCCAACCCCCTCAGTCATTTGCAAACATCCAAAACCCACAAAGCCACAAATTCAATACTTTTGCCCTTGTTACTGAGGAGGAAGTTTCTGCCGTTATAGCTTCCTCTCCCCTCACTAACTATCCCCTTGATCCCATCCTTTCACAACTACTGCCCTCCCTCTCTTCTACTGTTACTCAAATCTTCACACATATTTTCAATCCCTCCCTCAGTACTGGTATATTCCCCTCATCCATTAAACATGCAGTAGTCAAACCTATCTTCAAAAAAAACTTTACTTGATCCAACCTCCCCATCCATTTATTGCCCTACTTCCCTACTCATCTAGTCCCCCTTGCCCCTAATCTTCTGGAAAGGCAAGTTTATACATGTTTATAACATTTGCTCACATTAAAAACCCTCCTTAATTTATTTCAATCTGGATTTCATCCCCAAAACTCCACAGAGACAGCAATTACTAAGGTTAGTAACAACCTACTTACAACAAAATCAAAAGGCCACTTCTCTTTGTTAATTCTTCTCAATCTGTCTGCAGATTTTGATACTGTTGATCATCCTCGCTTGCTCCAAACCCTCCAATCCTTCAGCATTTGCCACACAGCTCTCTTGTGGGTCTCCTCCTACCTGTTGAACCGTACCTTTAGTGTAGACTTCTCTGACACATCCTCTGGCCCTTTACCATTGTCTGTTGGGGTACCATAAGGCTTTGTCCTTGGTCCTCTTCTCTTCTTAATCTATACATATTCTTTAGGTTCATTAATAAAGTCTTCAATGTCATTTGTATGCTGATTACAGCTAAATTTACCTCTCTGCATCAGACCTATCCCCTTCCTTGCTAAACCATGTCACTAACTACCTTTCTAATATGCTAAACCTCTCCTAAACTGAGCTCCTTATTTTCCCTCTTTCTTCAAAAATCTCTATTCCCCATCTTTCTATATTTGTTGTTAATAACCCCATATGCCCCAGGGGTCACACTTGACTCAGAACTTTCTTTCATTCCTTCCATCAAGTCTTTGACCAGTTTCTGCTTTTTCCGCCATACAACATCTCCAAAAAATTGCCACTTTCTTGCACAAGACAAAGCTAAGATTTTGATTAACTATCTCATCATTACCCTCCTTGGCTATCACAACTCCATCCTCTCTTGTCTTCCTAGCTGTTGTTTCCTTTATATATCCTTTACAATCCAACTTTCTTTCTCTTCTTCCATCAAGTCTTTGACCAGTTTCTGCTTTTTCCACCATACAACATCTCAAAAAAATTTCCATTTTCTCACACAAGACACAGCTAAGATTTTGATTAACTCTCTCATCATTAGCCACCTTGACTATCGCAACTCCATCCTCTCTTGTCTTCCTAGCTTTCATTTCCTTTATATCTCCTTTACAATCCAAAATGAATGCCTGTGACAGACTGATCTTCCTTACAAATCGCTACTTATCTACTGCACTTCTCTGCCAATCCCTTCACTGGCTTCCTCTAGCCTCCAGAATAAAACATAAAATCCTGACTCTGACATTCAAGGCCCTCAATAACACTGCTTCACCCTATATCTCAGACCTCATCTCCAGATACTCTCCCTCCCGTCCCCTTAGCTCTAGTCACAACCTCCTTCTTGCCTCCTCTCTTGTTACTGCCTCACATTCCCATCTAAAGGACTTCTCTAGATTAGCCCCATTCTTGTCAAACTCTCTGTCTCGCTCTACAAGCCTCTCCCCTAGTTTTGAATGTTCTTTAAAGACTCTACTGTTCAGGGATGCCTACAACATATGGTAACCTTTCTTACCTCAGTTCCTTTTCTCCTCCTTTGTCATCCCCTTGAACCCCTTCATCATGCAAGCCTACAAGACCAGCTGTTTTGTAGATCACATTTATGAGAGGTGATATACAACAGTGTGAGTCTTGGCAGGACCCTCTATGCATTTGCCTCCTATAAATCCTGTTTTACATAATATATATATATATATATATATATATATATATATATATATATATATATATATATATGTATGTGTGTGTGTGTGTGTGTGTGTGTGTGTGTGTGTGTGTGTGTGGTTATTCCTATTGAAACGTATAAGAAAGATAAATCAGGCTTTCTTTGACAACAACTTGGTATGCACACAAGGTCAATGCATATGGAACAATTCTGCCTGAATTGCACATTTTAAAGTATATATTTCAAACTACTGCTGAGTTTCACATATTTTGTTGTACAACAGAACAATAGTGGTACCTAGACCTATCTCTAAGCAAAATTGCAGTGCAAGCTTTTTAACCATTTTCTCTGTAAGGTATTACAAACATCATCATAGAACCATACAATATCACTAAAAGGCATTCGGCTAGATTACAAGTTTTGCGTTATGAGGGGTGAGGTATTAAATTGCACGTTATTCTCACCGCTCACTTATCTACAGCGCTGGTATTACAGGTTTTTCTAAACCCGGCGTTAAAAGACAAGAAGTGAGCGTAGAGCAAAATTGTGCTCCATACCGCACTCCAATACCAGCGCTGCTTAAGTTAGCGGTGAGCTGGTTTTACGTGCTCGGGCCCGATTTCCCCATAGACATCAATGGGGAGAGCCGGCTGAGAAAAAGTATAATACCTGCAATAAAGCAGCGTAAAGTTCAGTAACGCAGCCCCATTGATTCCTATGGGGAAACACATTTTATGTTTACACCTAACACCCTAACATGAACCCCGAGTCTGAACACCCCTAATCTTACACTTATTAACCCCTAATCTGCCGCCCCGACATCGCCGACACCTACATTATACTTATTAACCCCTAATCTGCAGCTCCGGACATCGCCGGCACCTACAGTATACTTATTAACCCCTAATCTGCTGCCCTCAACATCGCCGACACCTACATTAAATTTATTAACCCCTAATCTCCTGCCCCCAATGTTGCAGAAATCTACCTACACTTATTAACCCCTAATCTGCCGCCCCCAACATCGCTGCCACTATAATAAACATATTAACCCCTAAACCGCCGCACTCCCGCATCGCAAACACTAGTTAAATATTATTAACCCTTAATCTGCTGCCCCTAACATCGCCGCCACCTACTTACAATTATTAACCCCTAATCTGCCGTCCCTAACGTTGCCGCCACTATATTAAATTTATTAACCCCTAAACCTAAGTCTAACCCTAACCGTAACACCCCCTAACTGAAATATAATTAAAATAAATCTAAATAAAACCTACTATTAATAACTAAATAATTCCTATTTAAAACTAAATACTTACCTGTAAAATAAACCCTAATAGTTACATTGTATCTAGCGTAGGGTTTATTTTTATTTTACAGGCAAGTTTGTATTTATTTTAACTAGGTAGAATAGTTACTAAATAGTAATTAACTATTTAATAACTACCTAGCTAAAATAAATACAAAATGACCTGTAAAATAAAACCTATCCTAAGTTACACTAACACCTAACACTACACCACAATTAAATAAATTCCCTAAATTCAATACAATTAGCTCAATTACAAAAAACCTCACTAAATTACAGAAAATAAAAAACAAATTACAAGATCTTTAAACTAATTACACCTAATCTAATAGCCCTATCAAAATAAAAAAAGCCGACCCAAAATAAAAAAAAAAACCTAGCCTAAACTAAACTACCAATAGCCCTTAAAAGGACCTTTTGTGGGGCATTGCCCAAAGAAATCAGCTCTTTTACCTGAAAAAAAAAAAAAATACAAACAACCCCCTCCAATCAGCCAATAGAATGCAAGCTCAATTCGATTGGCTGATTGGATCAGCCAATCAGATTGAACTTCAATCTGATTGGCTGATTGCATCAGCCAATCAGATTTTTTCTACCTTAATTCCGATTGGTTGATAGAATCCTATCAGCCAATCGGAATTCGAGGGACGCCATCTTGGATGACGTCATTTAAAGGAACCTTCATTCGCTGTTAGGACATCGTACGAAGAGGATGGCTCCGCGTCATATGGATTCAAGATGGCTCCGCTCCACTTCGGTTGATTGAAGATTGAAGATGCCGCTTGGATGAAGACATCTGCCGCTTGGAGGACCACTTCTGCCCCGATCGGATGAAGACTTCTGCCGCTCCGGATGTCCACTTCTGGCCCATCGGTGCCCGGCTGGGTGAACACGGCTCCAGGTAGGGTGATCTTCAGGGGGGTAGCGTTAGGTTTTTTTAAGGGGGATCGGGTGTGTTTTAGAGTAGGGGTATGTGGGTGGTGGGTTGTAATGTTGGGGGGGTATTGTATTTTTATTTACAGGTAAAAGAGCTGATTACTTTGGGGCAATGCCCCACAAAAAGCCCTTTTAAGGGCTGGTAAAAGAGCTGATTACTTTTAGTTTCGGATAGGGTAGGGCATTTTATTATTTTGGGGGGCTTTTTTATTTTATTAGGGGGCTTAGATTAGGTGTAATGAGTTTAAACTTCTTGTAATATTTTTTTATTTTTTGTAATTTAGTGTTTGTTTTTGTACTATAGTTTAGTTTATTTAATTGTATTTTAGTTTAGATAATTGTAGTTAATTTATTTAATTAATTTATTGATAGTGTAGTGTTAAATGTATTTGTAACTTAGGTTAGGATTTATTTTACAGGTAATTTTGTAATTATTTTAACTAGGTAGCTATTAAATAGTTATTAACTATTTAATAACTATTGTACCTAGTTAAAATAAATACAAAGTTGCCTGTAAAATAAATATAAATCCTAAAATAGCTACAATGTAACTATTAGTTATATTGTAGCTATATTAGGGTTTATTTTATAGGTAAGTATTTAGTTTTAAATAAGATTAATTTATTTAATGATAGTAAATTTAGTTTGTTTAATTTAAATTATATTTAAGTTAGGGGGTGTTAGGGTTAGATTTAGGATTAGGGGTTAATAACTTTATTATAGTAGCAGCGAAGTTGGTGGCGGCAGATTAGCGGTTAATAATTGTAGGTAGGTGGCGGCGATGTTAGGGAGGGCAGATTGGGGTTAATAAAATGTATTATAGTGTTTGCGAGGCGGGAGTGCGATGGTTTAGGGGCAATAGGGCAAAGGGTGAAAAAATGCTTCATTGCTTACAGTAGTTTTCTTTGTGCATGAGACACTAATTGTGTAATAATACATATTCACACTTCCAAGATCTGATTTCATTTTTTTCTAAAATACAGCCTGTGAAATGTCACAAACATATTACAAATAAATCAGGGGTATCACATGAACTTTTAAAATGCACCAAAACAAATATAGGTTTGAAACAAAATACATTCCGTGTTTAATTTACTCACCTGGGAGCAGCCTGGTGCATTACACACATAGGACCTATCCTGCTCCAAATTCATCTCTTGTTCCTCATAAATCTAAAAAAGAAAGTAAAAAGCGGTGTTAGGATGATGTACACCATTATTTTTCCATAAATAAGATACATAAGCATAGTAACCACAGTCATGCCTCAAAATTAGGAATCTTTGTTCCTAAGCATATATTTCTTATATTATAAATGCTAGAACTATTACTTGAATCAGCATACCTTGGTTGTATAGCATAGCAGTACTGTAGCCCTCTTCAACCCCCATGTTCAAGTAAAAAATGTCATAGTTTCTAAACAATTGCTCTGCTTTGTACAAGGTTGCCTCTTAGGGGACACCCGAGGTTGCTCCTTAAATTGTTCGCCACCTCTTAGGTAGCAGACTGTAATCATCCCGATTTGATCGGGATGTTTGACACCCTCTGCTAGCGGACTATTGGCCCTGAATGTGCAGGGGGTGGTACTGCAGAAACATTTCTTGTGAAATGCTTGTGCAATGTTAAATGCCGACAGCGTATGCTGTTGGCATTAAGTGATGCAGGGCAGACATGATTCGCAATAGCGAATCATGTCCGCCTGGAGTTTAATAAATTGACCCCTTAGTGTCTTAATCTATTTTATATGCGGGTCTCCTTATGAAACCCACAATTAAGAAGCTAAAATGTAATGCCTATTTGGTTGACTATACCCAGAATTCCTAGCTGCAAGGGAAATACATTATGCTGAGGGAAACTGTAAACTGTGGAAAACAGGTCTTCTGTATTAATTTAGAGGGTTTTTAACTCACCACAACTTATTTTTTAATGGGTACAAAAAATATTAAATATTTACAGAAGCCATCTAATCATTTCAGATAAAAAAATATATAAATCTCCTCATAGAATTTTCCTGTAGGTTTGAACTATAAATGTAAAAACACTCTACTACCGAAAACTGAACTCACAAACTATACTCAATTCTGTTTTGCTCTTCACATTAGGCTCTCAACTGTTTAGTTTTTAGAGTTCTTTCTTAAGTGTATGTTTACTTTCAGAAAAGGAATAGACCATTATACAGCTAATTTAGAAAAACTGAATAGGAAAAAAACATACACGTGGTATTTTGATTAGATAAGACCAAATCCTACTCCAAGAGATTCTCAACTCATGTTTTGGTTTTCTGTTTTGGAAGATCTGAAACATTCCTTATAAAAACACATGAGGATTCCCTAGAACTAAACACAGAACTTGCCAGAGATAATTTAACTAGATCAGACCCCAAGAGGCTCCATAAAGCCAGATTTTCCTGAACTACATATCTGAGATAATTGCCATAGCAATAATTACTGCAACTGTCTGATTACCAAATTAAAACCAAGGATAATTACAGAAACCTTGAAAATATTTCCACTTAGAAACATAAACAAATGATATCCTAAAAATGTGTAAGGAACATAGTTTATATAGTGATCAGGTCTAAAATATATTTACCACAGCCTGTAAAATGTTATATTTTTATGGATAACACTTCAGATGTACACAAGATGCAAAACAGAGAGAACACCAATATGAGATAGGATTACCATCTATTTATTTTCATAATGTTATATAAATGAAAGCTCTCTGTATCTTTAACATCCTGTAAAGAAACAAATTAGAACAATTCTTAACAAATGTCTTTTGTAATCTTGAAAACTACAAATGTTTCTAATAAAATGTTTTCACTGTCAACTAAATAATTATAACAATGGAATCCTTACAATCTATAAGGAATTAAAAGCCTATAAGGTTGTTACCAGTTGAAAACCCATACTCCTTTAAATAACCACACAACAGCATCTTTGGGAATAAATAATAAGTCTGTCACTGGTTTTCTTTTTAAACACAGAATAAATTAACTGTAAACAAATGAGTAAACTAGGATGGCGACAACTGAGATGCTAAACTTCCCAGAGCCACAAGAGGTCAGCAGTCTCGGCTCCCACTAGATATGCAACTGAGTTAAAACTCTGCCCAAGGAGATGATACTAAGTGTTTCAGAGCTCTTCTGTCCTACTTACACAGGAGAGGGTTGCTTCAGGCACCACCTACTATATGCCTGGCCATCACTTCCCAGTTCTCCCTCTCCATGTGCTCAAAGCTTCACCCCTCCCGCAGTATAATACAGACACATCCAATAGGCTTCAAGACTATCAGGCTGCAAAAACTATCTAGTCACTGAAGAAGGCCTCTAGCTAAAACCATGGGATTATGAAGATTAGATAGACTATCCCAGCCACAGGCAACTAACAAAACATAGAAACAAAATCTGAAGCCGCCATTCAATAAACCAGGGTGGGAGGATGGGCGAGCTTCACAGCTTCAGATCTAGGAGGAGAAGAGGAGCAGGAATCGTTGAAGGAAGCTTATAAATGGTAAGGTCTTCCCTAACACTTGCAAAAAAGCTGCACCATACCAGCTACATCTCTTCTGCTATCTCACTCCCTCATAGCCTTAACCCTTAGGGTGCTACAAGCCCATTGCAGGGCATTCCACTAGCGTTATGCTTAAAGGGACATAAACACCTCAACTACAAATTTGCAGCGTTTCAAAGAAAATCTAGGTTACAGATTTTGCTTTTTAGCCTCTCTAGGCAGCATGGAACATTGTTACACAAAAGCAAAAGGTGTTTAATATGCTTAAAAGAATATTTAAAAATAAAACTAGACAAGCACATTGTTCATATTTTCTTTATTCTTACTAATTCTGTGTACCTTTCTGTGTGTGTGTGTCTGGATTCCTCACAACATTTGAGAGTGACACTTTTCCCATGTTAACAGAGCTCATCTGCCCATCCCCAGCAGTACTACACAGCATATCAACACACACACACACACACACACATATATACATATATAACAAAATTTATGCTTACCTGATAAAATTCTTTATTTCCGGGCATGGTGAGTCTATGACTTTATTCCAACTACTAGTGGGATATTCAACTCCTGGTCAGCAGGGGAAGGCAAAGAGCACCCCAGCAAAGCTGTTAAGTGTAACTTCCCTTACCCATAATCCCCAGTCATTCAGTCAAAGGAAAATGGAAAAATAAGAAACACAGGGGTGAAAAAGTGCCTGAGGTTTACTCAAAAAAACTGCCGAATTATAATTTAAAAAAGAGGGTGGGGTCGTGGACTCTCCATGCCCAGAAAGAAAGAAATTTATCAGGTAAGCATAAATTTGATTTTCTTTCCTATGGCATGGAGAGCTCACAACGTCATTCCAACTACTAGTGGGAGCCAATATCCAAGCTAGAGGACACAGAATGAACAGGGAGGGAGAACAAGGCAGGAGGACCTAAACAGAAGGCACCACCGCTTGAAGAGCTTTTCTCCCAAAAGAGGCCTCAGCCGAGGCAAAAGTATCAAATTTGTAGAATTTGGAAAAAGTTTGCAGAGTGGACCATGTTGCCACCTTGCAAATCTGTTCCACAGGAGCATCATTTTTGAAAGCCCAAGAAGAGGAGACAGTCCTTGTGGAATGAGCCATAATTCTCTCAGGAGGCGGCTGTCCAGCAGTCTCATAAGCAAAACGAATCATACTTCTTAACCAGAGGGGAAAGAATAGTAGAAGTGGCCTTCTGACCCTTACTCTTTCCAGAGAAACAAAAAACAGGGCAGAAGATTGACAAAAATCCTTAGTAGCTTGTAAATAAAATTTTAGAGCACGCACAACATCCAAATTATGCAAAAGACGTTCCTTATGAGAAGAAGAATTAGTACAAAAAGAAGGAACAACAATTTCCTGATTAATGTTTGGACTGCCTTATCTGCATGAAAAATAAAGTATGGGGAGTAACACTGCAGAGCTGAAAGCTCAGAAAGTTTGCGAGTGGAAGAAATAGCAAGAAGAAACAAAATCTTCCAAGATAACAATTTAATATCAACAATATGCATCGGCTCAAACGGAGCCTGCTGCAAAACTTTAAGAACTAGGTTAAGGCTCCAAGGAGGAGCAACAGGTTTAAAACACAGGTCTGATTATAGAATAGACCGAGCAGAAATCTGATCTTTCAGAGTACTGACTGAAAAACCTTTCTCCAGGCCATGCTAAAGAAAAGATAAAATTCAGGGAATCCTCTCCTACTTGATACGAGCAATGACTCGTGGAAGGAGAGCAAATGGAGGACACAGGTATGCTAGCCCGAAATCCCAAGGGACCGCCAGAGCATCTATCAGGGTGGCCTGAGGATCTCTTGACCTTGAACCGTACTTTGGAAGCTTGGCGTTTTGACGAAATATAATTAGATCCAACTCCGGAACCCTCCACCTGAGGGTTATCCTGGAAAACACTTCCAGATGGAGGTCCCACTCCCCGGGATGAAAAGTCTGTCTGCTCAGAAAATCTGCCTCCCAATTGTCCACTCCTGGAATGTGGATGGCAATCGTGAGCTTCCGTCCACTGCAGAATGCGAGTCACCTCCTTCATGCCCAAGGAACTCAGAATTCCTCCCTGGTGGTTGATATAAGCCACTGAGGTGATTTTGTCCAACTGGAATATGATAAACCAGACTAAAGATAATTGAGGCCACGCTGTCAAGGCATTGAAGATTGCTCTCAACTCCAAGGTGTTTATGGGAAGAGAAGACTCTTCTCAAGACCACACACCCTGAGCCTTCAGAGAACCCCAAATGGCTCCCCAGCCTGACAGGCTGGCATCCGTAGTTACAATCACCCAGGAAGGTCTCAGGAAGCAAGTTTCCCGAGACAGATGCTCCTGTGAAATCCACCACGAGAGAGAGTCTCTTGTTAGGGGGGTCCAGATTTATCCTCTGCAATAAATCGGAATGGTCTCTGTTCTATTGACAGAGCATGCAAAGCTGCAGCGGTCGCAGATGGAACCAAGCAAAGGGATTGATGTCCATGGAAGCCACCACTACTTTGTCTGCCAATCACCTCCATGCATTGAACCACAGATGGACGAAAAGCAGACTGGAGGGAAAGGCAGGAAGCAAGAAGTTTGGATTCTCTGACCTCCGTCAGGAAAATCTTCATGGTCAGGGAATATATGATTGTCTCTAGGAAACACACTTTTGTAGTTGGAACTAGAAAACTCTTTTCCAGATTCACTTTCCACTTGTGGGAACATAGAAAAGACAACAACATCTCTGTATGAGATTTTGCTAGTTGAAAAGATAACGCCTGAACCAAGAAGTCATCTATATAAGGCACCACAGCAATTTCCTGGGATCTGATCACTGCTAATAGGGCTCCCAGAACCTTTGTGAATATTCTGGGAGCTGTGGCAAGACCAAATGGAAGGGCAATAAACTGGAAATGCATGTCCAAAAAGGCAAACCATAGAAACTGGTAATGATCCCTGTGAATGGGAACGTGTAAATACGCATCCTTTAGGTCTATGGTCATCATGAACTGACTTTCCTGGACCAATGGAAGAATGGAATGAATAGTTTCCCTCTTGAAGGACGGAACCCTGAGGAATTTGTTGAGACACTAGATCTAGGATGGGACAAAAAGTTCCCTCCTTTTTGGGAACCACAAATAGATTTTAATAAAATCCTAGACCTTGTTCCTTTAGAGGGACTGGTACAATAACTCCCAGGGAGGAAAGGTCCTTTACTCAATTTAAGAAGGCCTCCCTCTTTACCTGGTTTGACGATAGTCTTGACAGGAGAAATCTGCCACTTGGAGGGAAAGTCTTGAATCCTATTTTGTAACCCTGGGATACTATGTCCACAGCCTATACATCGCGTATCCAAGCCTGTCGAAAAAGAGAAAGCCTGCCCCCCACCTGATCCAAAATCGGATCAGGGGCAGACACTTCATGCTGATTTACAGTCTGTGGAACGCTTTTTATTTTGTTTTCACTTGTTCCAGGGCTGGCTGGATTTCCAAGTGGACCTGGATTGGTCTGGTTTAGAAGAGGAGGACTTCTGTCCTTTGAAGTTGTGAAAGGAACAGAAATTAGAATTCTGACAACCCTTAGGTCTATTATTCTTGTCCTGAGGTAGGAAAGATCCCTTTCTACCCGTAATTTTGGAAATGTTTTCCGCCAGACCAGGACCAAAGAAAGTTTTACCCTTATAAGGTAAAGCCAAAAACTTGGCTTTTGAAGATACATCAGCCGACCAAGATTTTAGCCACAGAGCTCTGCGAGCTAGAACAATGAAGCTAGATATCTTAGCTTCCAGTCAAATTACCTGCATGTTGGCATTGCAGATAAAGGAATTGGCCAGTTTAAAAGCTTTGATCCTATCCTGGATCCCCTCTACAGTAGTCTCTTCTGATATCAGATCAGATAAGGCATTGCACCAATAAGATGCTGCTCCCACAACCGTGGCAATACTTGCCGCAGGTTGGCACTGTAATCCTTGATGGATGTACATCTTTTTTAAGTAAACCGCAAGCTTCTTATCAATTGGATCCTTAAAAGAACAACTATCCTCTATAGGAATGGTAGTTATTTTAGTGAGAGTAGAGATAGCTCCCTCTACTTTAGGTACAGTGTGCCATGAGGCCCTAATGGAGTCAGCAACAGGGAACATCTTTTTAAAAACAGGGGAAGGGGAAAACGGAACCCCTGGTTTATCCCATTCCTGAGCTATAATATCAGACATCTTGTCTGGAACAGGAAAAACCTCCTCAGACGTTGAAGAATCATAAACTCTATTAAGTTTAGAGGACTTCTTGGGGTTGACAGCAACCGAAGGTTCAGAGTCATACAAGGTAGCTAGAACCTCTTTCAGAAGTAACCAGAGATCTTTAAGCTTAAATCTGAAATTCACTTCTTCAGATTCAGAAGATTTTTTTCCCATAGTATCAGAGTCTGAGATTTTACCTTCAGAAGCTACTGAAGTACCTTCAGACATCAGACATCTAAGAAAGGTTGACCAGCGCAGTCAGAAACCTTGCTAGTAGGCAAATGTTTAGATTTCCTTTTACGCTTACCCGAAGAAGGGAAAGCAGACAAGACCACAGATACTGCAGAAGTAATCTGAGCGGCAAAATCCCCAGGTACATAAATACCCCCAGGGGGATGAAAGGACAGAGAAGGCACAGTATGAGAAACAACTAAGGCTTGGGACGTTTGAGGAGAAAGCTAAGGCATGTCACGCACAGCAGTATCCTGAGAGACAGTTGGCTCAGAAGGTAGCAATTTGTCTTTAAATTTAAATTGCATTGGTAGGACAATTTGAGCCTCTAAGTATAGTAAGCATTTATCCATAGAGATAGGCTTATCTATTTCTGATTCCATAGTTGCAGAATTCAGATTCCTTAATAAAAACAAATTAGAATGCAAAATAATAATTTCCAAATTTTAATATATAGGCACAAAATACAGAGGTCAAAATAGAAAGCAGAAACAGCAACCTCAGATTGTCTGAGGCTCCTACTGGACAGAATTGACACCCCACTAGCAAGAGGAAGCGACTCTATCCTGCTGAGATCGGCCCCTCTATGGCAAAACGATCTGCTAGATGATAGAATGAGGAATGATAATCTCAAAGCCGACCCTGATCCTCTACGTAGTAACAACACCTTAAGCTCTGCTTCGACCTGCTGACTCTAAAGCGGAAGTGCGGGTGTCACGTGTTCAGACCAAAAGAATTAAACTGTGCAACTAAAAAGCGTGTGAAAATTAAAGGTTCCAGAAAACAAAGCCGTTTAAAAAACAAACTATACCCAATATGCTTCAAATAGCCCAATGAACTGTCAAAGCCCAACTGCTATTATAAAGGAAAACATAAAATCCTTTAAACCCCCTTAGCCAAGTGTCTTTGATAAACCTTAAGTCTTTCACTGTGAATAAAAAGTAGAAACATAAAACCTTTTAACACACAAAGTGCCTATGAATCTGTTTATAAGAGGTATCCTTAACCTTAATAAGGATATCTATGTCCCAAAATAGATCCATATGAGGATTAGCACCTTAAGTGCTGCTGTCCTTCAGTACCTAGAAGGCAAAGGCACTTACCTTGGATCCAGCTACAGGACAGATAACTGCTACTTAGGTGTGACAGACACTCCACTCCCTGTCATGGACCTGTAGGTAAAAGAAAGAACAGAGTAACCAACTCTGTCTTTCTGCAAAGGGGTAGCAAAGTGTTAAAAGTAAAGCAAAGACTACCTCGCCGCCTTTTAACTGCTAAAAGCCACCACTACTCTTACTAAAGAGATTGACATGGACACAGCTAGACCCCAATCCTTGCTTGCAGGGAAAACTACCCATAAAAGGATTAAATATTCAGACACCAACTTCGCACATCCTCAATTGACAGAGGCAAAGAGAATGACTGGGGATTATGGGTAAGGGAAGTTACACTTAACAGCTTTGCTGGGTGCAATTTGCCTCCTCCTGCTGGCCAGGAGTTGAAAATTCCACTAGTAGTTGGATTGACGTTGTGGACTCTCCATGCCATAGAAAAGAAATATATATATATATATATATATATATATATATATATATATATATATATATATATATATATATATATAAAAAGCAAATTGTGGTCACCAAGCACTCACGTTGTACATATGATGCCTAGGTGCAGTACATAAGGATAATATAAACAAAAGCAGAGACCGCACTCATAGGTCTTATTTTTCACCACCACTGTGGACTTTATTCAATCTGATATACAGATTGAATAAAGTCCACAGTGGTGGTGAAAAATAAGACCTATGAGTGCGGTCTCTGCTTTTGTTTATATATATATATATATATATATATATATATATAGATATAGATATATATATATATATATAGATATATATATATATATATATAGATATAGATATATATATATATATATATATATATATATATATATATATATATATATATATATATATATATATATATATATATATATATATAGATAGATAGATAGATATACATACACACACACATATTTACAAACACATAAACACATTTACACACACACACATAAGTTCCAGTCTTGTTAGGACCAATTTTGTACAGTATTAACTAGATATTAATATGGCTGCAATTCCTACAGTGATTTGTGGGCAGGAAACAGTTGGTCATACAGAAAACTACTTTGTCTGCCAGCTGAGAAGTAGATTTATCTCTCACCCAATAGTAAATTCGGGGAAAAAATCCTGCAAATACCTCCCTATAATTACAAACAATAATTCAAAATCTTACTTATGCTCACAGCATGTAATCTAAAAATGTGTCCTCTCTAGTCCCATCCAGCGAAATGACCTGTTATGTCAAAGCAGACACGTGACTGCTGTGAGCAAATGATACAAATTGTAGGAAGCTGTATGGGAACTAGTGTGCTAGTGGTGGGGGGGGGGGCAATGCGGAACAGCGGCACAGACCTTTAAATTGGGGACTGTCCCTCACAAACTGGGACAGTTGGGGAGGTATGGGTTTCTGTGTGCATTCGTTTGAGTTTTATGTATAAGAAGGAGGGGGAGCTGTGGAATCCCTGTGCTTCCAAATAAAGATTTTGTAATATATAATTGCTATTTTTTTTCTTCATAAAATCACATGTTAATTTTTATATATATATATATATATAACTGAAAAAGTTGTTTAAGGGTCTTTACTTTAACTTTACTTTAATCAAAAACGCAAACAAAAAACACAGTGGGCTAGATTACAAGTCGTTTGTTATATAGGCATAGATATATACATTTAAAAAAATGAATCAGATATATATATATAAAATAATTTTCTTATATGTGAAGAACACTGGAATGAAAAATATGCATAACTACCTTATGGTTTAGCGTTGCGGGTCTAATGTGGTGTCGGGTTAGCGCACAAGCGATAATTGTTGTTTTTTTTATAACGCACTCCATTGAAGTCTATGGGGCAAATGCATTAGTGGAGTCACGATATCCGAAGTCCTGAAGTTAGCTTGCATTAGGTTTTTACTTTCAACTTGTAGTACAAACGATAACCGGTGCGAGTTAAAAGTTTACTTCCTGCGGTGTTTGTGTGCGAGTGAAAACGCTAAATAGCGTGCCACTTATAATCCCAGTATCATTTGAGATTTTGAAACCTGTTTTGCACATGTATATTGGGATGGGTTAATGTCAGTATTTTTTGTCAGCTTTAGTTTAGTAAAATGAATGTTCCCCTTAACATTAGTTCTGCCACTTAGGAAAACATTAACTCTCTGAGAATTAATATTCAAAGTTTAAATATTCAAATGTTAAATTCAGTGAAGGTAAATTAACATCTGTTTACTAAAAGCAAATATTGAATGTACAACAAGCATTTTAGATTTGTTCAGAGCATATCTGGCCAACATTTGTTATTTTTAACAAACGTACCAAAACATTTCCCTTTCCCTACATGGAAATTAGCATACACATGTTGTAACCAGTTTTATATTACTTGAAAATAAGGTAATGATTTTATACAAATATTTTACAAATGTTATATGGTTACTATATCTTCATTCGTAGGTTGTTTAAACCCCTAATCAGTAAGATAATGTTTATTAACTATAGTAATGTAATAAGAGTAAATTAGTTGTATTTTTTCAACATAAATACTAATTTTGATGGTTGTGGCACATTTCTTAGCAGCTTTCTCTAGGATGACTATTCATAGGACTATATTCCCCAGGGATTCCATCATCCTAGCCTGTTTGCAGAAAGAATAAAGAATACCTCCTATCATATGCATGCTGTGGCTGCAAAGCCATCTGCTTATTGGTTCATACCATAATTACTTGCAGTGGGGTGTCTAAACAGGTCTGACCTACACTTCTAAGGTGAAAGTTAATCTTGAGATCATTTGAGATAATTAAAATGGTCTCCTGAGTCCTGATTTGTTGAAGCCAGCACACACAACTAAACCTCTTTATATACATTCCCATGACTCATGTTCTTAGAAAAAAATGATGCTCAAGTGAATAATCCCTTAATATATAACCTGTCTTAACTAACATAAGAAATACAGGTCATCATTAAAAAGTCAAAAACTATGACACAATGGCCTTCAGACTCGCCAGAAACAGCAGTTATGAAGCAGCGGTCACAAAGACAAAACATCTCCAGAAATCAACCCGATCGAGTACGATCGGGTTGATTGACACCCCCCTGCTGGCGGCCTATTGCCCGCGTGTCTGCAGGGGGCAGCGTTTCACCAGCAGCTCTTGTGAGCTGCTGGTGCAATGCTGAATACGGCGAGCGTATTGCTCGCCGTATTCAGCAAGGTCTGTCGGAGCTGATCCGCACTGTCGGATCAGGTCCGACAGACCTTGATAACTTGGGGCCAATAACTATAATAATATTAAAAAAACGGTTACTTTTTATCTTTGAGACACGTTCTTTCAGTTTACGATTCTGAACTAAATTAAACTGAATAAATATTTAAAGGGACACTCAAGTCCAAATAGACTTTTATGATTCAGAAAAAGCATATTGTTTTAAGAAACTTTCCAATTTACTTCCATTATCAATTTTTTTTCAATACACACTTTCTAGGGAACAAGATCCTACTGAACATGTGCACAAGCTCACAAGGTATACATATACAAGTCTGTGACTGGCTGATCTCTATCACATGATACAGGGGGCTGGAAAATTGGATAAAAAATACATTTGTCAAAAAAAATCTACTTATTTGAAATTCAGAGTAAGTGCTATTGGAATGTCTTTTTATTATGTACTTGTTAATTAAGAATTATATTCTACCGCATTGCGTGGTCCTTTAATAATGACAGCACTTTGTAAATTACTATGTTAACATTTTTCTTAAACTATTTTACAAAGTTCAAAGACTTTAAACTAAAATATTGTTGCAAAATTGAAACCTTATAAGATCTGCAGTTATTAGTAGAATTAAATTCCAACAGTTTATAAGCAATTAATAAAAATTTAAAATGTAATAAAAAAAAGAGACAAAAATATTATAGGCATAAAGGAACATGAAAGTCACTTAAACTTTCACGATTCACATAGAGAATGCAATTTTAAGAGACTTTGCAGTGTACTTCTCTTATAAAAGTAACTTGGTATCCTTTGTTGAAAAGCATACTTAGGTAAGCTGAAGAGTTGCAATACACTACTGGGAGCTAACTGGTTTTTGGGGTGACACACATATGCCTCTTGTCATTGGCTCATCAGATATATTCAGTAAGCTCTGAATAGTGCATTGGAGCTCTAGAGCGGACTTTAACCTTTTAACGCCGTTATGCCGTTCTATTCCGTCATATTTACACTGGGCTTTAAAGCCGTTATGACGGAATAGAACGTCATATCAAACGGCTGTCCTGAAGCCTTCTGCGCTTCAAGGACTTGATCGCGGTCTGGAGGGCGTTCCTAGGGTTGTAGGGACGCCCCCCAGATGCGATCCAATAATTGAAATCTCGCGATCGTATGCACGATCGCGTAGTTTCAATTTGTCTACATCGGAACAGGTGTTCCGATGTAGACACTTTAACCCTGTCACGAAAGGGTTAATAACCCCTGCAAATGTGTTAAAAACATTGTTAAACACATAGTTATATGCAAGCAACAATTATAAAATATTTTGCACTTTTATATACCCTTAAGATTAGGCTTAGTGTGAGTAATTATGGATGTATAGAAATAACAATCCTATAGATTGATACAATGGGATATGCCCTTGTTCAGATCCCATAATAAAATGTGTACTAAGTGTGTCTAGAAACCTTGAGAAAACATATGAATCTATAATATCCAACTCTGTTTCCTGAGTAAATTAGTCAATATTCAGGCTTTAGATCCTGATGACTGGTAAATATCTTACAAAAGGTCAAACATCACGCAAGTATTAACTTTAATCTTCTGTTTCAGTCATGGAAAGAAACAGCTCGTCTCCTAATAAAATAAATGTAGCACTTTGGTTTCCACATATTTACCTGTGGAAAGACTGGTGCTTTTATAATGTCAAAAGGCTTAGGCCTAGAATCCCTAAATTTCCTGACTGTTGCCGGGTTATACAAGGTGAAACTTGGCAAGGATCTTGCAGCGTATTTCATGGCACACTATTGAGTATTCATTAATCTTAAATGTGTAAAATGGTGAGAAGTAAGGCAACATGTTAACATCACTACCTTAAAGGGACACTGAACCCAAATTTTTTCTTTCATGATTCAGATAGAGCATTACATTTTAAGCAACTTTCTAATTTACTCCTATTATCAAATTTTCTTTATTCCCTTGGTATCTTTATTTGAAATGCAAGAATGTAAGTTTAGATGCCGGCCCATTTTTGGTGAACAACCTGGGTTGTCCTTGCTGATTGGTGGATAAATTCATCCACCAATAAAAAAGTACTGTCAAGAGTTTTGAACCAAGAAAAAAGCTTAGATGCCTTCTTTTTAAAATAAAGATAGCAAGAGAACAAAGAAAAATTGATAATAGGAGTAAATTAGAAAGTTGCTTAAAATTGCATGCTCTATCTGAATCACGAAAGAAAAAAAAAATGGGTTCAGTGTCCCTTTAAAGGGACAGTCAACACCAGCATTGTTATTGTTTAAAAAGATAGATAGAAAACTCCCCAGCTTTGCACAACCAACATTGTTATATTAATATACTTTATAACATTTAAACCTCTAAATTGCTGCCTGTTTATAAGCCACTACAGACAGCCTCTTAGGGACTGTATTCTTTTCTTTAAAAGCCTCATTTCTTTTTCTGAAAACAGTAGAATGATGGGCGTTACCAAAAAGCTGTAATTTTGTTTTGTCTGTTCACAGCACATTCTCCCAAAAGGATTTTGGCTTCCTCAGGTAAGTTTTGGCAAACTCCAATCTGGGGCGCGATCCGATATAGATCGCAGTTTGCGGCACAAGCGAGGGAACCGGCGTCGCCCGCAGTTTCAGCTCGCAACTCGAGCTATCCCATATAAGTCGCCGTCAGATGCTAACGTGGCGCAAGTCTCACAAACCAGCGATGTCCAGAAATCTGCGCAAGTACAAATTTCTGGCGTCGCCAGTGACTTGCGCCACGTTAGAAACTGCCGGCGCCTATAAAACCTGACTAAAGTCTAAAACACCCGCACTGTCTAACACGCCTCCTAAACATAGCCCGCACTGTCTAACACGCCTCCTAAACATAGCCCGACACGTCTAACCCTCTATCCGCTATCCCCCCTCACTAGCTTAACCATAAAAAAGCTATTAACCCCTAAACCGCCGCTCCCGTACCCTGCCGCAACCTAATAAAGTTATTAACCCCTAAACCGCCGCTCCCGTACCCCGCCGCCAGCTATATTATATCTATAACCCCCTAAAGTGAGCCCCTAACACCGCCGCCATCTATATTAAAATTATTAACCCCTAATGTAAGCCCCTTACACTGCCGCCATCTCTATTAAAATGATTAACCCCTAATTTAATCTACCTACCCCGCCGCCAGCTATATTATCTATATTAACCCTAAGTATATTATAGTTAATATAGGTATTACATTATATATATTAACTATATTAACCCTAATTATATTAGGGTTAATATAGTTACT
Source organism: Bombina bombina (assembly GCF_027579735.1). Lineage (NCBI taxonomy): Eukaryota > Metazoa > Chordata > Amphibia > Anura > Bombinatoridae > Bombina > Bombina bombina. The sequence continues at coordinate 367,595,306 of NC_069503.1, read as the reverse complement.
ATAGTATTTATATTAACTATATTAACTCTATCTAACCCTAACACCCCTAACTAAATTTATATTAAATTAATCTAATTCATTTATAAACTAAAATATTCCTATTTAAATCTAAATACTTACCTATAAAATAAACCCTAAGATAGCTACAATATAATTAATAATTACATTGTAGCTATGTTAGGGTTAATATTTATTTTACAGGTAAATTGTTAATTATTTTAACTAGGTATAATAGATATTAAATAGTTATTAACTATTTAATATCTACCTAGTTAAAATAATTACCCAATTACCTGTAAAATAAATCCTAACCTAAGTTACAAATACACCTACACTATCAATAAATTTAATAAACTACAAACATCTATCTAAAAATACAATTAAATAAACTAAACTAAATTACAAAAAAAAACAAACACTAAATTACAAAAAATAAAAAAAAGATTACAAGATTTTTAAGCTAATTACACCTATTCTAAGCCCCCTAATAAAATAATAAACCCCCAAAATAAAAAAAATTCCCTGCCCTATTCTAAATTAAACAAATTTCAAAGCTCTTTACCTTACCAGCCCTTAAAAGGGCCTTTTGTGGGGCATGCCCCAAAGAATTCAGCTCTTTTGCATACAACAAATACAATCCCCCCCCCCATTACAACCCACCACCCACAGACCCCTATTCTAAAACCACCCAAACCCCCCTTAAAAAAGCCTAACACTACCCCCCTGAAGATCTCCCTACCTTGTCTTCACCACACCGGGCCGAACTCCTGATCCGATCCGGGCGATGTCTTCCTCCAAGCGGCAAAGAAGAATTCTTCCTCCGGCGATGTCTTCCTCCAAGCGGCAAAGAAGAATTCTTCCTCCGGCGACGTCTTCCTCCAAGCGGCAGCAAAGTCTTCATTCTTCCGGCGGCATCTTCAATCTTCTTTCTTCGCTCCGCCGCCGCGGAGCATCTATCCCGGCCGACTGCTGTACTACGAATGAGGTACCTTTAAATGACGTCATCCAAGATGGCGTCCGCCGAATTCCGATTGGCTGATAGGATTCTATCAGCCAATCGGAATTAAGTTAGAAAAATTTGATTGGCTGATTGAATCAGCCAATCAGATTCAAGTTCAATCCGATTGGCTGATCCGAACAGCCAATCAGATTGAGCTCGCATTCTATTGGCTGATCGGAACAGCCAATAGAATGCGAGCTCAATCTGATTGGCTCTTCGGATCAGCCAATCGGATTGAACTTGAATCTGATTGGCTGATTCAATCAGCCAATCAGATTTTTCTAACTTAATTCCGATTGGCTGATAGAATCCTATCAGCCAATCGGAATTCGGCGGACGCCATCTTGGATGACGTCATTTAAAGGTACCTCATTCGTAGTACAGCAGTCGGCCGGGATGGATGCTCCGCGGCGGCGGAGCGAAGAAAGAAGATTGAAGATGCCGCCGGAAGAATGAAGACTTTGCTGCCGCTTGGAGGAAGACGTCGCCGGAGGAAGAATTCTTCTTTGCCGCTTGGAGGAAGACATCGCCGGAGGAAGAATTCTTCTTTGCCGCTTGGAGGAAGACATCGCCCGGATCGGATCAGGAGTTCGGCCCGGTGTGGTGAAGACAAGGTAGGGAGATCTTCAGGGGGGTAGTGTTAGGCTTTTTTAAGGGGGGTTTGGGTGGTTTTAGAATAGGGGTATGTGGGTGGTGGGTTGTAATGGGGGGGGGATTGTATTTGTTGTATGCAAAAGAGCTGAATTCTTTGGGGCATGCCCCACAAAAGGCCCTTTTAAGGGCTGGTAAGGTAAAGAGCTTTGAAATTTGTTTAATTTAGAATAGGGCAGGGAATTTTTTTTATTTTGGGGGTTTATTATTTTATTAGGGGGCTTAGAATAGGTGTAATTAGCTTAAAAATCTTGTAATCTTTTTTTTATTTTTTGTAATTTAGTGGTTTTTTTTTTTTGTAATTTAGTTTAGTTTATTTAATTGTATTTTTAGATAGATGTTTGTAGTTTATTAAATTTATTGATAGTGTAGGTGTATTTGTAACTTAGGTTAGGATTTATTTTACAGGTAATTGGGTAATTATTTTAACTAGGTAGATATTAAATAGTTAATAACTATTTAATATCTATTATACCTAGTTAAAATAATTAACAATTTACCTGTAAAATAAATATTAACCCTAACATAGCTACAATGTAATTATTAATTATATTGTAGCTATCTTAGGGTTTATTTTATAGGTAAGTATTTAGATTTAAATAGGAATATTTTAGTTTATAAATGAATTAGATTAATTTAATATAAATTTAGTTAGGGGTGTTAGGGTTAGATAGAGTTAATATAGTTAATATAAATACTATAGTAACTATATTAACTATATTAACCCTAATATAATTAGGGTTAATATAGTTAATATATATAATGTAATACCTATATTAACTATAATATACTTAGGGTTAATATAGATAATATAGCTAGGGGGTAGGTAGATTAAATAAGGGATTAATCATTTTAATAGAGATGGCGGCGGTGTAAGTGTCTTACATTAGGGGTTAATAATATTAATATAGCTGGCGGCGGTGTAAGGGGTCAGATTAGGGGATAGATAAGGTAGATGGCGGCGGTTTTAGGGGCTCACAGTAGGGGGTTAGTTTATGTAGATGGCGGCGGGGTCCGGGAGCGGCGGTTTAGGGGTTAATAACTTTATTAGGGATTTCGGGGGGGGATCGCGGTTGACAGGTAGATAGACATTGCGCATGCGTTAGGTGTTAGGTTTATTTTAGCAGCCAGTTTAGGAAGTTACGGGGCTCCAATAGTCAGCGTAAGGCTTCTTACGGCTGCTTTTTGTGGCGAGGTGAAAATGGAGTAAGTTTTCTCCATTTTCGCCACGTAAGTCCTTACGCTGCATATTGGATACCAAACTGCGTGGGTTTGGTATACCTGCCTATGGCCCAAAAAACTACGGGCGACGGCAGAAATATACGGGCGTAACTTCTAGGTTACGCAGTATATGTGATACCAAACCCGCGCAAATATTGGCGTCGCCGGATTTTGCGGGCGACGATTTATATTGGATCGAACCCCTGGCTTTTTAATCTTTCTGTGTCAGCAGTGGGGTCCTCCTGGGTCTCCTACCATAGCGTCCCTTTTCCTTCAGATGGTGACGTATAGTGCGAGCTGACACATTTTTACCCTGTGCCTAAAGGTCAGCTTGAATTTGTCTGGAAGTTGATCAAGGTTCTTTATCCACCATTCAAACAATCCGTTCAATTTTTCTTTTTCATCCACATCCAGGGAAATTAACTACAGTGCCATGGGCTGTAAACTCCTTGACAATGTTGCGCACAGTGGACACAGGAACATTACGATCTCTGGAAATGGACTTGTAACCTTGAGATTGTCCGTGCTTTTCCACAATTTATGTTCTCCAAACCCTCAGACAATTATTTTCTGCTCTTTCTCTTCCCCATGCTTAGTGTGGCACACAGAGACACACAACAGAAAGGTTTAGTCAATTTTTCACCATTTTAACTGGTTGCCGGTGTGATTTCTATATTGTCAGCACCTGTTTATTGATACAGGTGAGTTTAATTGCAAATTACAGAAGCATCACAAACTTGGGATGCAATTATTTCTTTCAATTTTGAGAAGGTGCCAATAATTTTGTCCAGTCCCTTTTTGGATTTTTACTTGGAATGTGTCAGATTTTCCTTTTTTTTTCCTCCACTTTTTTGTGTCATACCAATGCAAACAAAAGAAATAAACATGAGAATGCCTAAACATTTGCAATTGTCTGATGTGTGTCATATAGATAACATTGTGCTTACTCCCGTGGAGTTAATTATGAGTCAGCACTGATTGGCTAAAATGTAAGTCTGTCAAAAGATCTGAGATAAGGGGGCAGTCTGCAGAGGCTTAGATACAGGTAACCACAGAGGTAAAACGTATATTATTTTGTCTGAGCATATTTCACATTTTTGCCCCCCTTGGAGAAATTTCTGCGGACGCCCATGCTCTTATCACATGCTTTTTTAATATCTTTTCACAACAAGAGATTGATAATCCATGTGGGCCATATAGATAACATTGTGCTCTCTCCCATGGAGTTGTGCATGACACTGCACTAATTGTTAATAGCTAATAAATAAATGTGATCAGGGAGCTGTCAGAAGATGCTTAGATACAAGGTAATCACAGAGGTAAAAAGTATAATATAACCATGTTGGCTGTGCAAAACTTGGGAATGGGTAATAAAGGGATTATCTAACTTTTTAAACAATACAAATTTTGGAGTTGACTGTCCCTTTAAGCTTCCTTCACTTGAACAATTGGAAACTGTGTTGTTGAAAATCATAACAAAACTTTATTGTCAGTTTATTTGTGAATTAATGACAACATAATAAGGCACAAACCACATATACAGACTAAATGGCAAAGTACAGAGACTTTGGATTTAAGCAATAACCATTGGCTGATAAATAAAAGCTGTTAGAACTTAAATAATGGTACTAAGTAACCTAAAGAGAATAAAAGGCTATGGCCTAGAGCCTAAGCAGGTTACTACAATGAAGCCTAGAAAAAACATAATTTATGCTTACCTGATAAATTCCTTTCTTCTGTAGTGTGATCAGTCCACGGGTCATCATTACTTCTGGGATATTAACTCCTCCCCAACAGGAAGTGCAAGAGGATTCACCCAGCAGAGCTGCATATAGCTCCTCCCCTCTACGTCACTCCCAGTCATTCGACCAAGGACCAACGAGAAAGGAAAAGCCAAGGGTGAAGTGGTGACTGGAGTATAAATTAAAAAATATTTACCTGCCTTAAAACAGGGCGGGCCGTGGACTGATCACACTACAGAAGAAAGGAATTTATCAGGTAAGCATAAATTATGTTTTCTTCTGTTAAGTGTGATCAGTCCACGGGTCATCATTACTTCTGGGATACCAATACCAAAGCAAAAGTACACGGATGACGGGAGGGATAGGCAGGCTCTTTATACAGAAGGAACCACTGCCTGAATAACCTTTCTCCCAAAAATAGCCTCCGGTGAAGCAAAAGTGTCAAATTTGTAAAATTTGGAAAAAGTATGAAGCGAAGACCAAGTTGCAGCCTTGCAAATCTGTTCAACAGAGGCCTCATTCTTAAAGGCCCAAGTAGAAGCCACAGCTCTAGTGGAATGAGCTGTAACCCTTTCAGGAGGCTGCTGTCCAGCAGTCTCATAAGCTAAACGAATTATGCTACGAAGCCAAAAAGAAAGAGAGGTAGCAGAAGCTTTTTGACCTCTCCTCTGCCCAGAGTAAACGACAAACAGAGAAGACGTTTGTCGAAATTCCTTAGTTGCCTGTAAGTAAAATTTTAGAGCACGGACTACATCCAGGTTGTGCAGTAGACGTTCCTTCTTCGAAGAAGGATTTGGGCATAAAGAAGGAACAACAATCTCTTGATTGATATTCCTGTTAGTAACTACCTTAGGTAAGAACCCAGGTTTAGTACGCAGAACTACCTTATCCGAATGAAAAATCAAATAAGGAGAATCACAATGTAAGGCTGATAACTCAGAGACTCTTCGAGCCGAAAAATAGAACTTTCCAAGATAACAACTTTATATCAATGGAATGAAGGGGTTCAAACGGAACGCCCTGTAAAACATTAAGAACAAGGTTTAAACTCCATGGTGGAGCAACCGTTTTAAACACAGGCTTAATCCTGGCCAAAGCCTGACAAAAAGCCTGGACGTCAGGAACTTCTGACAGACGTTTGTGTAACAGAATGGACAGAGCTGAGATCTGTCCCTTTAATGAACTAGCGGATAAACCCTTTTCTAAACCTTCTTGTAGAAAAGACAATATCCTAGGAATCCTAACCTTACTCCAAGAGTAACCTTTGGATTCACACCAATATAGGTATTTACGCCATATCTTATGGTAAATCTTTCTGGTAACAGGTTTCCTAGCCTGTATTAAGGTATCAATAACTGACTCAGAAAACCCACGTCTTGATAAAATCAAGCGTTCAATTTCCAAGCAGTCAGCTTCAGAGAAGTTAGACTTTGATGTTTGAAGGGACCCTGTATCAGAAGGTCCTGTTTCAGAGGTAGAGACCAAGGTGGACAGGATGACATGTCCACCAGATCTGCATACCAAGTCCTGCGTGGCCACGCAGGTGCTATTAGAATCACTGATGCTCTCTCTTGTTTGATTCTGGCAATCAATCGAGGAAGCATCGGGAAGGGTGGAAACACGTAAGCCATCCTGAAGTCCCAAGGTGCTGTCAGGGCATCTATCAGGACTGCTTCTGGATCCCTGGATCTGGACCCATAACGAGGAAGCTTGGCGTTCTGTCGAGACGCCATGAGATCTATCTCTGGTTTGCCCCAACGTCGAAGTATTTGGGCAAAGACCTCCGGATGAAGTTCCCACTCCCCCGGATGAAAAGTCTGACGACTTAAGAAATCCGCCTCCCAGTTCTCCACTCCCGGGATGTGGATTGCTGACAGGTGGCAAGAGTGAGACTCTGCCCAGCGAATTATCTTTGATACTTCCATCATAGCTAGGGAGCTTCGTGTCCCTCCCTGATGGTTGATGTAAGCTACAGTCGTGATGTTGTCCGACTGAAACCTGATGAAACTCCGCATTGTCAACTGGGGCCAAGCCAGGAGGGCATTGAGAACTGCTCTCAATTCCAGAATGTTTATTGGCAGGAGACTCTCCTCCTGACTCCATTGTCCCTGAGCCTTCAGAGAATTCCAGACGGCACCCCAACCTAGAAGGCTGGCGTCTGTTGTTACAAATGTCCAGTCTGGTCTGCTGAATGGCATCCCCCTGGACAGATGTGGCCGAGAAAGCCACCAAAGAAGAGAATTTCTGGTCTCTTGATCCAGATTCAGAGAAGGAATGTTTATTGGCAGGAGACTCTACTATGTCCATTGCCGCTACCATTAAGCCGATTACCTCCATGCATTGAGCCACTGACGGGTGTTGAATGGAATGAAGGGTGCGGCAAGCACTTTGAAGTCTTGTTAACCTGTCCTCTGTCAGGTAAATCTTCATTTTTACAGAATCTATAAGAGTCCCCAGGAAGGGAACTCTTGTGAGTGGAACGAGTGAACTTTTCTTTTCGTTCACCTTCCATCCATGTGACCTTAGAAATGCCAGTACTAACTCTGTATGAGACTTGGCAGTTTGAAAGCTTGAAGCTTGAATCAGAATGTCGTCTAGGTATGGAGCTACCGAGATTCCCCGCGGTCTTAGTACCGCCAGAAGAGCACCCAGAACCTTTGTGAAGATTCTTGGAGCTGTAGCCAATCCGAATGGAAGAGCTACAAACTGGTAATGCCTGTCTAGGAAGGCAAACCTTAGGTACCGGTAATGATCTTTGTGAATCGGTATGTGAAGGTAAGCATCTTTTAAATCTACAGTGGTCATGTACTGACCCTCTTGGATCATAGGTAAAATTGTCCGAATAGTCTCCATCTTGAACGATGGAACTCTTAGGAACTTGTTTAGGATCTTTAAGTCCAGGATTGGTCTGAAAGTTCCCTCTTTTTCGGGAACCACAAACAGATTTGAGTAAAACCCCTGTCCCTGTTCCGATCGTGGAACTGGGTGGATTACTCCCATTAACAAGAGCTCTTGTACGCAGCGTAGAAACGCCTCTTTCTTTGTCTGGATTGTTGACAACCTTGACAGATGAAATCTCTCTCTTGGAGGAGAGTATTTGAAGTCCAGAAGGTATCCCTGAGATATTATTTCTAGCGCCCAGGGATCCTGGACATCTCTTGCCCAAGCCTGGGCGAAGAGAGAAAGCCTGCCCCCCACTAGATCCGATCCCGGATCGGGGGCCCTCAATTCATGCCGTTTTAGGGGCAGCAGTAGGTTTCCTGGTCTGCTTGCCCTTGTTCCAGGACTGGTTAGGTTTCCAGCCTTGTCTGTAGCGAGCAACAGCTCCTTCCTGTTTTGGTGCAGAGGAAGTTGATGCTGCTCCTGCTTTGAAATTACGAAAGGAACGAAAATTAGACTGTCTAGTCTTAGTTTCGGCTTTGTCCTGAGGCAGGGCATGGCCTTTACCTCCTGTAATGTCAGCGATAATCTCTTTCAACCCGGGCCCGAATAAGGTCTGCCCTTTGAAAGGTATATTAAGCAATTTAGACTTAGAAGTAACATCAGCTGACCAGGATTTTAGCCACAGCGCCCTGCGTGCCTGAATGGCGAATCCTGAATTCTTCGCCGTAAGATTAGTTAGATGTACTACGGCCTCCGAAATGAATGAATTAGCTAGTTTAAGGACTCTAAGCCTGTCCGTAATGTCGTCCAGAGTAGCTGAACTAATGTTCTCTTCCAGAGACTCAATCCAGAACGCCGCTGCAGCCGTGATCGGCGCAATGCATGCAAGGGGTTGCAATATAAAACCTTGTTGAACAAACATTTTCTTAAGGTAACCCTCTAATTTTTTATCCATTGGATCTGAAAAAGCACAGCTATCCTCCACCGGGATAGTGGTACGCTTAGCTAAAGTAGAAACTGCTCCCTCTACCTTAGGGACCGCTTGTCATAAGTCCCGTGTGGTGGCGTCTATTGGAAACATTTTTCTAAATATCGGAGGGGGTGAGAACGGCACACCGGGTCTATCCCACTCCTTAGAAACAATTTCAGTAATTCTCTTAGGTATAGGAAAAACCTCAGTACTCGTCGGTACCGCAAAATATTTATCCAACCTACACATTTTCTCTGGTATTGCAACTGTGTTACAATCATTCAGAGCCGCTAACACCTCCCCTAGTAATACACGGAGGTTTTCCAGTTTAAATTTAAAATTTGAAATATCTGAATCCAGTCTGTTTGGATCAGAACCGTCACCCACAGAATGAAGTTCTCCGTCCTCATGTTCTGCAACCTGTGACGCAGTATCTGACATGGCCCTAATATTATCAGCGCACTCTGTTCTCACCCCAGAGTGATCACGCTTACCTCTTAGTTCTGGTAATTTAGCCAAAACTTCAGTCATAACAGAAGCCATATCCTGTAATGTGATTTGTAATGGCCGGCCAGATGTACTCGGCGCTACAATATCATGCACCTCCCGAGCGGGAGATGCAGGTACTGGCACGTGAGGCGAGTTAGTCGGCATAACTCTCCCCTCGTTGTTTGGTGAAATTTGTTCAATTTGTACAGATTGACTTTTATTTAAAGTAGCATCAATACAGTTAGTACATAAATTTCTATTGGGCTCCACTTTGGCATTGCAACAAATGACACAGGTATCTTCCTCTGAATCAGACATGTTTAACACACTAGCAAATAAACTTGCAACTTAGAATACAATTCAATTAGAATAATATTAAAAACGTACTGTGCCTTTAAGAAGCACAGAAAATCTATGACAGTTGAAAATTAATAAATTGAAACAGTTATAGCCTCAATCCTTGTAAACAACACAACTTTAGCAAAGGTTTAATCCCAATAGCAAAGATAACAAATTCTGAAAGCAGGAAACAATTACAGAATAAACGTTTTTTATCACAGTCAACTATAATTCTCACAGCTCTGCTGAGAGAAATTACCTCCCTCAAAATAAGTTTGAAGACCCCTGAGTTCTGTAGAGATGAACTGGATCATGCAGGAAATACAATGAGCTGCTGACTGAAATAACTGATGCATAGAAAAGGCGCCAAAAAAACGGCCCTTCCCCCTCACACACAGCAGTGAGAGAGAACAGAAACTGTCAGAAAAAGATTAAGCAACTGCCAAGTGGAAAAATGGTGCCCAAACATTTATTCACTCAGTACCTCAGCAAATGAAAACGATTTTACATTCCAGCAAAAACGTTAAACATAATTTCTAGTTATTAAACAGCTTAATGTACTTCTTACAGTGTAATTCTAGTGAAGTACCATTCCCCAGAATACTGAAGTGTAAAGTATACATACATGACATTATATCGGTATGGCAGGATTTTCTCATCAATTCCATTGTCAGAAAATAAAAGCTGCTACATACCTCTATGCAGATTCATCTGCCCGCTGTCCCCTGATCTGAAGTTTACCTCTCCTCAGATGGCCGAGAAACAGCAATATGATCTTAACTACTCCGGCTAAAATCATAGCAAAAACTCTGGTAGATTCTTCTTCAAACTCTGCCAGAGAGGTAATAACACACTCCGGTGCTATTTTAAAATAACAAACTTTTGATTGAAGATATAAAACTAAGTATAATCACCATAGCCCTCTCACACCTCCTATCTAGTCGTTGGGTGCAAGAGAATGACTGGGAGTGACGTAGAGGGGAGGAGCTATATGCAGCTCTGCTGGGTGAATCCTCTTGCACTTCCTGTTGGGGAGGAGTTAATATCCCAGAAGTAATGATGACCCGTGGACTGATCACACTTAACAGAAGAAAAGGCTTTTATATAGCAGCTTCATTCTAGTAACCAGATCATACTGAAGCAGCTGGAAAACTCTTGCTGAATCGCTAAAGAAAACATTTGGGTTTTATGTCCCTTTAAGTAGCTTAATGCTTTTAAGAAATGTACAATTCCTCAAAGTAAACTGAAGTAGTCATTATAAAATTACTATATAGCTCTTGCTACTCCCCTAAAAATGATAGGCCCTTATAACTGCACAATGAGCACTACCCAGCTTCTGCATATGAGTAAGAAACCAAACGTGTAGCTTAGGAGCTGCTTCTTGTAGCGCAGGTCCTGCAAGATGGAATTTAGGTGTTAGGGCCCTAGTTGGCCCAGTCATATCATTTGCAACCCTGAGGAATGATCCAATATTACAATTACTGCAACTCCTCATTGTGTTTGACAATAAATATAAAACTGGAACCTGGCAACTGTAATGACCGTGATTATTTATTGAATATTGTGATACTGTGGTAAAATAACAACAAATAATTTAAAGGATGAAAGTTCTGCCCACAATTTATTATTCAGTGATGAGCAAAAACTTGTATGATAGATGCTTATTTTCTGGATGCAGAGAGAAACCTTACAATAATTAATTTGAATAAAACCAAGGACGTAGCAGTTTCTCAACTGTGAGTGCTGCATGCATGTTAGTGATTACATTTAAGAAATATATTAAGGCAATTTTGTGTAAGCCCATCAAGATTTGCAATGACTTTAAAGGGACATTAAACGCTAAATAAATGCTAGATAGAATGGTGCATTCAAAGAAAAGATTAGTCTGATAACATATAGATATATTTTTTTAAATGTCATTAGTTTGTTTAACATTGACAAAATAAGTTTTAAAGTTTCTGTCTGTGAAGCAATGGGTGCGGTCATGTTGTAATTTAGGTTTCTTTCTCTGCAGAGGCCAATTAGAGACAATTATAAATATGTCCATAGAGTGTGCAACCAATGACTGTGTGGAATATAACCGTGTTTTACCCTTCCACTTCTAACAGAAACTGAAAAGATTTTAAGAATGAAATTACAGGAGAGGGGTACAAAATAAATATTGAAAGTATATTGCAAAGAATTTTTATATATACAATTTATCTTTTCATATAACCATCTCAAAGTGTTTAATGACCCTTTAAAGGGATGGTAACATCAAATTTGCTTTAATTGTTCTGGGTATTATCACAATCTTAAAATAAATAATTTGAACAACACTAATCCTGATTTTATCCTGGCCCATTAGCAAATCAGGGGATTAGAGTATATCAGATAAATGAAAATCTCAATAGCTTGCACCAAGTGTCACTCATTTACATCAGACCAGGCGATTTGTGAATCTGATTAAAGGGACACTCAGGTTAAATTACATTTTCATGATTCAGATACAGTATGTAATTTTAAACAACTTTCCAATTTACTTCCATTAAAAAAAATGTGCACAGTCTTTGATATTTACAATTTTTGAGACACCAGATCCTACTGAGCATGTGCAAGAATTCACAGACTATACGTATATGCATTTGTGATTGGCTGATTGCTATCACATGGTACAAGGGGAGTGGAAATATACATAACTTTGAAATTTGTTATAAAAAAATCTACTACTCATTTGAAGTTCAGACTAAGTGCTATTGCATTGTCTTGTTATCTTGCATTTGTTGATTATGCAAATCAAATGTGTTGACTGGTCCTTTAAGTGAATGCTAGAGCTATGAAAGGCAAGTGCATTGTCAAGTGTCACTATCAGCTCTTAAAAAGCGTGTTCAAGTTTTGCTAAGGTCAGCTTCTGCTTGCTGCTTTTGTTTTCCATAGTGTAGTGTGTAGTCTCACTGCTCGTGCATCTCCCGCCATTATATGATCTAGAGCCCCCCTGGGAAGGTGCAGCACCTCACACTTTTAAAAATGCTGTTCTATAAGAAGAGAATCTTTTTTATTACTACAATGGCACAAATGGCAGCAACAAGTTGTAAATTTTTATATTACTGGGAATGAGTCAGAAGTCTTCCATCCTGGTACAAAAATGTTGTGGTCAGCAAGCTTAATCTAAGGCACTGGTTTTCAAACCTGTTCTCGGACCTCCCTAACAGGCCACATTTTGAGAATATCTAAACTAGAGCACAGGTGAAATAATCAGCTAAACATGGTTATTTTACCTGCTCTTATCTAAAGGTAATCCTGAAAACCTGGCCTGCTGGGGTGGCTTGAGGACAGTTTGAAAACCAGTGATCTAAGGTAATGTTGGGTTTAGAATTAGTGCTAGGGTTAAACTCAGAGAGCCCACGACACGGTAATCACAGTGATGTAACAACTCCATGAATTTTTTTATTTGCTTTCTGTAATTTGCACTATAATTTACACAATTACACACAAACATACTTTTATATTAAAGAACTGATTCAAAATCTATTACATATTATTTGGCGGAACAAGTAGAAAACCCATTCTCCAAACTGCTTGGGAACAGAAAAGGTTTTTTTGGGAATAGTTTGGATTTCGGAATATTTGCATCTGTAAAATGGGACAGTTTGGAGAGGGGATGGGAACAAGTGTAAATCACAATATCCTATATAATTTAGACAACATTTACATGTCATAATACATCTTATACAATTGCAACCTAAAGGTAGTTTTATATAACTTTTTGTTATTTTTGAATACATAGTACCTTAGAAAGATAGTACAGTGTTGTCAATTGAAATTTAATATTTGTAGTTTTAAATAAATGTAGACTGTTCTATAGAAGAAAAGAACAAAGACACAGGCAGAGAAGATTGTGACTTTACAGGAGGGGAAAAACAGTAATTTTTGCTAATTTGATTTAAAAAAAATATTAATTTAAAAAGTTTGAATTTCAGAACAAATTTGGATTTTGGAGTTCTGGATTTGGTGATATGTACCTGTATTTGTAGTTTTGTACTTTGATTGGAATGTTGGAAAAACAAGAGAGAATTTAACAAAAATACCTAATTTGGGCTAGATTACGAGAGGAGCGGTAATTACCGCTCCCCCTCGCACGTTAGCTCCGCTCGACTTCTGCTCTTTGCGTGCATCGGGTAGAGTGTATATTACAAGTTGAAATGTTTTTCATTTGAGCGCTAACCCGATGCAAGCAAAGAGCAGAAGTTACAATATTGCGACCATGTTAACATACACTCCTATTGACTTCAAAGGGGAGAGAAACGTGGGGAAAAAGAAATGTAACACCCATACTCGCGTTAACCCGAATCGTCATTAGCCCCCTACTCTAATAACACTTAAAACACGACATAGCCCACCTCAAAGTTCCCACTACACTAATAACCCTTAAACCGCCACACTCCCACACTGCAAAGTAACCCATTACACTGTTAACCTTTAATTCACCATAACCCCCATCGCAAAGAAATCCACTACACTATTAACCCCTAAATCACCACAACACCATCACAAAGTAACCCATTATACTATTAACCCCTAAACCACAACAACCCCATCACAATGTAAGCCCACTACAATATTAACCCTTTAACCTCCATAAGGTTAGGTTTTTTTTATTTTTTTTTAAGGTTTTTTTTTAAGGTTAGGTTTTTTTTGTTTTTTTTAAAAGGTAATATTAGTTTGTTTTGGGGTAACAGGAGGTGTTAGGTTAGGGCGTTAAGATGTTAGTGGGTGTGATGGGGGTTGTGACAGTTTAGGGGTTAATAGTGTAGTGGGTTACTTTGCAATGCATGTTGTGGTGGTTTAGGGGTTAATAGTGTAGTGGGTTACTTTGCAATGCATGTTGTGGTGGTTTAGGGGTTAATAGTGTAGTGGGTTACTTTGCAATGTATGTTGTGGTGGTTTAGGTGTTAATAGTATAGTGTAGTGGATTACCTTGTTATATGGGGGTCAGGCGGTTAAGGGGTAAATAAAATAATTTAGTGCAACTGTTTTCTCCGGCCAAACCATTCGTGTTGCATAAAAAGTTAAAGTGTTAAATAAGATTGTGTTCTAGCAATTGCATTTATTTTCTATTTGTAATACGATCGGACATTGCCCCTCAACGCCGCCCCTAAAAAATATGCAAATTCATGCAAACAAATTTGCTTTAATTTAAACATTGCACCACTTGGAATATGGGATTGTGCATAAAGAACACCGCGATCTCGCTTACGCTCCTGGTGCTAATGATAGCACTTTTCTATTTGTAATACGATCGGACATTGCCGCTCAACGCCGCCCATAAAAAATATGCAAATTCATGCAAACAAATTTGCGGTAATTTAAACATTGCACCACTTGGAATATGGATTTGAGCATAAAGAACACCGCGATCTCGCTTACGCTCCTCGTGCTAATGATAGCACTTCACTCATAAACTAGTCCTTTATTTTTCCTCCTTTTTAATAAATGTAATTGAGTAACAAAACAACAGTCAGCTGTTTCTCCTTATTGGAAGCTTTTTTATGCTAGGGTTTCAGATGGCCCCTCCCCTAACATCTACCTTAGGCTCCACCCTCAACCCTACCGTATATATATTTTTTATAAATAAAAAGTAGATTTAGCATGTTAATCAATGAAAATGTAAAATAAATATCATTAAAATGATTGCAGAGAAGAGGATATACAAATGCATTTTATAAATATGACACATCAAATACAATACGTTCACTTCCCTTCATCATACAGTAACACTAATACTCCATGAAAATGACTTGTGGCAGTGACTACACCAGAGAGCATGAAAATACTCAAAAAAGTGAGTGAGACTGCTGTAAACTGAAACCTCCATTTACAGCAACATTTTTACTGCTTAGTCCTTGCTTAGAAACACATAGGGATAGATTACAAGTGGAGCTTTATTTAACGATTCCGTTTGAGTGTTAACAGCGCTAGAAGTAAGCTTTTTGCGTGCGTCGGGTTGCGCTCGTATTACAAGTTGAAAGTGAACTGTTTTCGCTGCCGATAACCTATTCCCCCATAGAAGTCAATGGAGCAAATAAAATGGAAAAAAGCTAACATCCTACTCGCGTGCAAGCCCAATCTCATATTCTCATGTGCGCTAACCTGACATAAATATATGAAGATTTCACATTCCAGTGTTCTTCATATAGAAGGATATGTTCTATTTATTCATAAATATATATTTCTATATATATCTGACAGTATTTTGGTAAAATATCTATCTATACCTGTATATATATAATTATATATAGCTATAGATATACAGATATATATAGAAATACATATATTTAAAAATACATAGAACATATTCTGCTATGTGCAGAATAATGAAATGTGACATATTTACTGTAAATACACAGTATAACACTTTATTAAATATGAATATTGCATAAATATGATTTTACATCTACTTAACTGCAAAGGGCTCTAATGCACGCAAACACCCACAATAAACCTCTTATCGCTTGTGAGTAACTGTTAGCACTCCACTCGTAATTTGGCCCATAATCTTCCCCCAACACCCCAAAACTGCTGCCAAACACCGGACGTATACAGCTGCAGTTATTCTTATTGCTTTACATGGAAAACTTTTTATTTTGTAGAACCACTATAACAGAAAACTGAACACCAGGATTCACACAGTTTCGGAAACACAAATCTACACATTGGGGCCTATTCATAAAGTTCCGTATGGAGCTTGATGCACCGTGTTTCTGGCAAGCCTTCAGGTTCGCCAGAAACACAAGTTATCAAGCAGCGGTATAAAGACTGCTGCTCCATAACCTGGCCGTCTGCTCTGAGGCGGCGGACAAACATAGCCGAAAATTAACCCGATCCAATACGATGGGTTGATTGACACCCCCTGCTGGTGGTCGATTGGCCGTGAATCTGCAGGGGAGCGGCATTGCACCAGCAGTTCACAAGAAATGCTGGTGCAATGATAAATGCAGAGAGCGTATGCTGTCGGCATTTATCGATGTGCAGCGTACATGATCCGCAATATCGGATCATGTCCGCTCGCATCAAGATAAATAGGCCCCTATGGCTTGTCTTTTTGCCACTAATTCTTCATATAGGCTTTTGTAGTGAAACAGTTTTGTTTGATCCTTTTTTTTTGTAGTGGAGAAAGAAAATATGAGATTTGATTGCAATTAATTCTGCTTATTTTAGAGATTAAAGGGACAGTCAAGTATAAATTAAACTTTCATTATTCAGATAGGACTTTTAATTTTAATTGACTTTCCAATTTACTTTTATCATCAAATTTGCTTTTTTCTCTTGGTATTCTTAGTTTAAACTAAACATAGGTAGGCTCATATGCTAATTTCTAAGCCTTTGAGGGCTGCATCTTATCACATGCTTTTTAAATCTCTTTTCAACACAAAGAGACAGAAAGTACACGTGGGCCATATAGATAAAACTGTGTTCAGGCACAGGGAGTTATTTAAGAGTTAGCACAACACAATGCTAAATGCAAGACAATAGATAATTAACAGTCACAGTCATGTGATCAGGGGGCTGGAAGAAGGTTCCTAGATACAAGGTAATCACAGAGGTAAAAAGTATATTAATATAACTGTGTTGGTTATGCAAAACTGGGGAATGAGTAATAAAGGGATTATCTATCTTTTAAAACAATAACAATTCTATGGTTGACTGTCCCTTTAAGGTGACTCAGACAGGCAACTAACCTGGCCAACTTCAGTTAAAGGCTGTACATTTTTAAAGGATCATCTTAGCCTCTTATGTTCATGTAAAAAACAGTGTACCAGTAAGCTGAAAAATAATGCAATCTATTATTTATTAGACACTGGATATTGGTTAAGGTGCATTTAACACTTTAAATCACAAAGGGGTTCATGTTAAATGTATCTATGTGAATTACATATTAAGGCCCAGATTATAAGCGGAGCGCAAACATAATAGCGCTATTATGCTCTTACATCACTTGACAGCAATCAATAGCACTTTTTACTTTTGTTTTTATATTACAAGTTGAGAGTAATTATATCAGCAAAAATTTAGGGCACACTAACATCTTCATGTCGAATATCACAGGTATGGTAAATCCTTAACATAATAGACTTCTTTGGGGTGCACTGAAAAACTCGTGTTGATTAGCGCTTGAGCGCTAACCTGAAGGTGCACTAAACTGAAGGTTAAAAATTACTTTTAAACTATGACTTTGTATTGAAATATAAGTTTAAAACACTACACACATACATGCATACACATATATACATACATACATGTACATACACAAATACACCCACACGTTCATATTCACCTTTGCACTACCTGTCATATACTATATCACTTTAATTGACTTTTTAACATAAACCTTTATGTTTTAATTAATGGGACAGTCTACACCAGAATTTTTATTGTTTAAAAAGATAGATTATCGCTTTATTACCCATTCCCAAGTTTTGCATAACCAACACACTTATATTAATACAGTTTTTACCTCTGTGATCAATTTGTATCTAAGGGGTAAATTTATTAATGTGCGAGCGGACATGATACGATGTAGCGTATCATGTCCGCTGCACATCGATAAATGCCGACAGCATTCGCAGCCTCAGAGCAGGCGGACAAGTTATGGAGCAGTGGTCTTTAGACTCGCCGGAAACAAGGGGCATCAAGCTCCATACAGAGCTTAATAAATTGACCCCTCTGCAGAATGCCCCCTTATTTCAGTTCTTTTGACAGACTTGCATTTTAGCCAATCAGTTTGACTCCTAAGTAACTCCACAGGAATGAGCACAAAGTCATCTATATGGCACACATGAACTAAAGCCCTAGTTGTAAAAAAATGTCAAAATGCATTCAGATTAGAGGCGGCATTCAAGGGCTTCGAAATTAGCATATGAACCTACCTAGGTTCAGCTTTCAACTAAGAATACCAAGAGAACAAAGCATAATTGATGATAAAAGTAAATTGGAACTTTTTTTTAAATTGCCTGCCTTATCTGAATTTCTTTTTGACTAGACTGTCCCTTTAATATGTTTAAATATAACTTAAATAAAATTATTTGAATATATTATTTATGTGTTTACACTTTACTTTAGGTTTCCAAAAACACTAAATTGTTCATCGTTTTTTTCTATTGCTCTTGCGTTCCATACTTAACTCACTACTAGCGATAATAGTCATTTGGTAAACCTTTTTTACCATCCATTTGCAATAACATATTGTGCGCCATTCTTTTGTGCAAGGTTGTGCTAAGGCTAAAGCTCCTTGTGCTATTGGTTGCACTCCAAATGTAATCTAGCCTTCTATGAATAATGTGAGCGCTAAGCATTATATATATATGTTACATTTAGTCATTTTAAGACATTTTTTAATTTTTTTGGACTTTTTTTTAAAAAGGGAACATATACTCTAAGTAGGAAAAACAAATACACAAATAATAAATTCAACTAACACAACAAATAATATGTACAGTGATGAGCTGCTTTATAAGGTCAGTTATTTATCAAAGTTTAAAAACATGTAATCTTGTCTCCGGTGTATCTTATTATCCAACATTTATAGTTCATTCAAAATTCAAAGTTTGAGAGATCCTTTCAGATACAATAATTCAATATATGCATATTCATATATTAACTAAACATGCATTTAGCTAATGTATAGATGTATTTACACTATGCAGTGATACTACTCGCTTACATTGTGTGTCTTTATTTATAACTTCTGATTACCTAATCATTAGCCCAACAAATCAAAAATTAAATTATTTTGTTTTTATAGTTGACTTAGTTGGAATTTCAGCTTCTTTCCCCTGTGTTGGCATTTCCTTTTCTTCTCCGCTATCCCCACACAGCCTTGCAACAATGTTTGTTTTCAAAAATTCCAAATGGTAAACTCATTTGAATTCCTGCAGTGGAGGAAAGCCAACTTTTTATGAGCAGTGACCGATTACAGGCTTATTAGCCGTTCAAAGATTACATCACAGAGCATAATTGTTGAGTGATTACATCAACAGTAGAGGATTCCAAGCCTGCAAACTCCTGGAATTCAGGGGAAAACTATTTGTCATCATCATGTATTATATTGTGAGATAAAGTACACTGTTTTGGATTACATTAAAATGACAATTTGCTTCGCCTGTGTTACTGAAATGACACTAGGAAATTCAAAACAAAACAACTCCAGTGCTTTGTAAATCCTTTAGCCAGCAAGTGACCTAATGTTATAAAGCAGGGTTATCCAACCAAAGGCCCTAGGGCTATTAGGTGGACTCTAAAGTATTCAGATCTGATGTGTTCCAAGAAGGAGACCAAGAATAGCAAAACTGGAGTAGGACCACATCTCCCAAATTCATACAATGCATACACATATCAGTAGCAGACCTACTCAACAGAGGGCCCTGGTGCAAGATTTTTGTGGGGCCCCCCAAAGGTAACTCAGTAGAAAGCCATAATAATAATATACATGCTGATTGATATTACAAGGTTATATAGCTAGAACTTCAACTTGAACTAATAAAAGGCTCCTCTGAATTAAGATTATACACATTCTACACACGACTATATATAGGTTGGCCATTAAGGGCCCCCTCCTGCTCTTGAACCCTGGTGCATCAATGGCACTTCCGCCCCCTGATATATATACATATCCTACCATTCTAAGCCTCAAAGTGGCTTAAAGACAACAGGCTCCTCCAAAGAACTAATGTTTAAATTCCTTTCCTACAGATTTATTATCATGATTAAAGGGACAGTGTACTGTAAAACTCAGTGACTTGTTACACCAGCTGCAGAGTTTAAAATGTTGGAAAATTGATCCTTTAGTTCTTCCTTATCGTATATCTCACTGTATACTAACGACCAATACTTTGAAAGAACAATGAAAATGAACATTTTAGTACTTCTCTGTCCCACTACCCACTGGAAGCATGATTTCTTTTAAACATCATTGTTTACATAGCATTTCTATAACCACTTCTAAAGTATTGAATTTTCCAGTTTAGGTGGGGGTACAACAGGCAAAGTCTGTTATGATTGACACAATAAAAGTAAAGTAGCTATCTGTAAACAATGTAATACACTCCAGCATGTAAAATGGACCATTGGGGACTATTAAAGGAGAGAAAAATATCACAGTACACTGGCCTTTTAATGGACACCATGCACAACACAGCATTATTTTTTTATCACAAGTATCACGATTAATAAATATTATTTCCTGAGGTATAGTAGCAGATCATTATATTTACCACATATTTGCTTCCAGTTAATACAAACAAGAAAAAGCTCAGTAAGATACAATTAGATTTGCAGACATTGCCATAATAGACTGGTAAACCAGATAGCCGATCTACCTTACTCATTAGAGAATTGTTTGCCAAAAGTATAAAAATACACAGCAGCATATTTTCAGGATCTCCAATAAAGGTTTAGTTCACCCTATCATTTTTGTGTGGTATACACATATATATATATATATATATATATATATATATATATATATATATATATATATATATATATATATATATATATATATATATATATATATATATATATTTATACAGGTAGCCCTCAGTTTACGCCGGGGTTAGGTTCCAGAAGGAATGGTTGTAAATCGAAACCATTGTAAATTGAAACCCAGTTTATAATGTAAGTCAATGGGAAGTGAGGGGGTTAGGTTCCAGGCCCCTCTCAAAATTGTCATAAGTAACACCTAATACATTAGTTTAAAATCTTTGAAATGAATATGTTAAATGCTAGACAGCATTATAAACCTAATAAAGTAATCACACAACACAGAATATATAATTAAACTAAGTTAAATGAACAAAAACATTTGCTAAACAGCATTATAAACATAATAAAATAATCACACAGCACAGACTTCACTTGCATTTTTCTACAGTTTTTTTATGCATTCCAATCTGGACTGAGTTATAGACAGGAAGATTGTGTTCCTTTGAAATCTGCTCGATAGCTCAGGTCTGGTTAAACTGATTAATTTCAGCTTGCTTGGCTTTGCTGCAACACAAGTGGACAGCTCCACCTACTGGCTATTTTAATAAATGCACTGCTTCTCAATGCTTTTCAATAGCAGTCACATGACTGGAAAAAAAGGTTGTTATTCTGAAACGGTGTAAATTGAACCGTTGTAAAACGAGGGCCACCTGTATATATATATATACATATGTATACTTATGCCTTGATTGATTTTAGGATTAGCAGCTAGAGTAGAGTTGAATTTCTAACCCTGCTTTACATTCCAGACAACTGAATTAACATAAAAAGTGAGTTCCATTGATTTTTGTTGGGTTTTTAAATTCAAACCTTTTGCAAATTGCTGAAAAAAAACCCAAAAAAACATAAGTACCTTATGTTTCTAGAATGTATTTGTGCCACACCTTATACTTTACATAGAGAGCATTCAACACCAGTTTTCCAATCAATAAGAAAACACACCTAGGGGTCAATTTTCTAAAGTGCGAGTGGACATGATACGATGTAGCGTATCATGTCCGCTGCATATCGATAAATGCCAATAGCATACGCTGGTCGGCATTTATCATTGCACCAGCAGTTCTTGTGAACTGCTGGTGCAATACCGCCCCCTGCAGATTGGCCGCTAGCAGGGGGTGTCAATCAACCCGATCATATTTGATCGGGTTCATTTCTGTCTGCCGCCTCAGAGCAGGCGGACAGGTTATGGAGCAGCGGTCTTTAGCTACGGAGCTTGATAAATTGACCCACTAGCAGCTTTTCAAAGGCTTTTAGAGCTTTACAACTTTGAATACCTTGGGCCTATTGAAATATATTTTGGCTCTTGGCAATTAGTTGGCGTATTTTACTTTAGGTCATGTGAATATCCGTAAAAACCATTGCGAGAACCTACTTGGAGATGCTGTCACTCCTCCATTTATAATAGTTTTTAATTTGAAAATAAAATCAATTAAAACAAACAACAAAAAATGAGCTGCTATAAAATACCTTAATAAATATGAGAAGGAAGACTAAGTAGTGGAGAATGGTGGCATACACCATCTCCCTCAACCCCTGAAACGTAACTTGTTAGTATGCATTATGGGAAATAGATATATTGTTATAAGAATAGCAATACCTCTCTGTCTCAGGGGACAGTAAATACTGTATAGTTGCAATTTTTTCTGCTGCCTTGCAATAAGTTAGTTTGATGTTCAAAGGATCTTCAGATCTGCATTTTTTTCGCCAGTCTCACAATTCATCCACCTGGTGAAATGTTATAAAAAAGTGGGCTGACCCTCGCTATATAGGTAAGTGTTGATGTAGCTTCCATAGGATAATATAGGGCTTGCTGTCTTTCCATCAATCTGACCCCATTGCCAGTGAATGCAGATCTCAGCAGTTGGAGGAGTGTAGGAGGCAAATTTTTAAAGCATGTTTACAGTCCTTTTGGCATGTTCTTTCCTTTAGGAACAAGATTTTGAGTATGGGCTATTAATATCCCATAGAAGACTGTAGTCACTGCATTTTGCAATGCTGCATTTTTAAAAAACTGTTTACTATATAAAATTTGTCAACATTGTGGACTAGATTATAAGTGAAGCGCTATTTAACGCTCCCATTTGGGGCGCGATCCGATATCCGTCGTAGTTTTTGGCGCAGGCGAGGGAACCCGCGCTGCCCGTAATTTCACCTCGCAACTCGAGCTATCCAATATACTGCGCCGTCAGATGCTAAACTGGCGTAAGTAGGAAAAACCGGCGATCAGCTAAAATGTGCGCAAATACACATTTTAGTCGTCACAAGTACTTACGCCAGTATTTTGTTCACGTAAAGTCTCAATAAAGTGTAGTTTTATGCATTTATCCATTTTCTTTAGTGTGTTTGATTGGTTCTTGGAGCTACAGCACACTACAGTGAGTAAGAGAAAGTGGTTAGAGTAGAGAGAGAGGCGCATTGCATATATTTAGTTAGGTCGAATTTGGTGGATTTGTTAAGCTTGTACATTACTGTCACTTTTTTACATATTGCACACATTTTGCAGACACCTTACACATTTTATTTATCTTTTACAGTGTGAAAGGCTGAGAGTTTGGTTGTGATTGTGTGTGATTGAAGTGGGAGTGGGAGTGAGTGTGAGAGTGTGTGTAGTGTGAGGATGTCAGGGAGAGCTAGGGCGGGGGGGGAAGAAGGAAAGGGGAGTTGCAGGGAGAGGATTATGGTCAGGAAGAGCAGCAGGGTCCCCGTCAGGGAGTCAGTGGAGTGGGGAGAGGGAGATTTAGAAGGGAGGATGGGAGTGGGGTTGCCCCAAGGCCAGGCACACTCAGTAGAAGAGGGATAGAGGGTGCACATGGGGATAGAAGGGGGGAGGAGGGAGAGGATAGGGAGGAACCCACACCCGGGACATCCCAGGGAGGGAGCCAGGCGGCCCAGGACGAGGAGCGTATGAGGTGCCCCAACTTCTCCTTTGCTGAAAACCTTGCTCTAGTCCAGGCCGTCCTGGAGAACCATACTGCCCTCTTTGGCCAAGAGAAGGGCAAAGGAGTTGCCCGTAGGCGTAAAGATGCCTGGCTGAAGGTGGAGGAGGCAGTTAATAGTGTGTCCCAGCAGAGGAGGACTGTGGATGGCCTAAAGAAAAGGTGGAATGATTGTAAGAGAAGAGTCAAGGAGAAGATGGGCCAAGAAGCAAATGTCCCAGAGGGCAACAGGATGTGGGTCTCACCAGGAGGCAGAATATAACGAGTGGCAGGAGCTCATTCGTAGGTCCCTGAGCGTCACAGCAGTCCGTGGACTTCCAGGGGCTCGTGACTCAGGGATTGCAACATCAGCACAGCATGCTGGTGAGTAACATCCCACACACCAGTATTATATGTATTTGAGATATAACATCCTATAATGTCACACGTTCATGTACACAATGAGGAGCATGGTATTTGGCCTACTAACAAAAACATCTACAATTAGATTTCACATTAAAGGGACATTAAACCAAATCTTTTTATTTCATTATTCAGATAGAGAATACAGTTTTAAACAACATCCCAATTTACTTCTATTATCTAATTTGCTTCATTATTTGGTTATTCTTTGTTTATTAAATATCAATGCACATGGGTGAGGCAATCACACAAGGCATTGATGTGCAGCCACCAATCAGCAGATTCTGAGCCTATCTAGATATGCTTTTCAGCTAAGAATATCAAGAGAATGAAGCAAATTAGGTAATGGAAGTAAATTACAAAGTTGTTTAAAATTGCATGCTCTAGCTGAATCATGAAAGAATAAAAATGGGTTTAATGTCCATTTAATACTACTTAACACATTGAAATTCATGATATGAGGTGGAATAGTGAAATACTAACATGTCTCAGAGTAACACATGCCACAAGCCACATGTAGAGTTTTCAGTAAATGGACACTATAGTCATCACAACCATAGTGTCACTTAAAGAACACATTTTCTCCATCACTGACATGTACACAGAACTATTGTATGAAACACATACATGTATACTTTGCATATTAAAAACCCTCATATCACAAATCTCAATGTGCACATGCATGTTATAGAGTTTGACATGAGAATGTGTATAGGCCCTAGCATGTACATTGTATGCTCACATTGATATATATCTGACTGTACTAATCCCTCTCATCATTTGACTCCTCCACAGAACCTCCAGTCACCAGGGTGCAACCGCCCATGCATCCACCTCCACCACCGCCACAGAGAATGTCTCCACCTCAACCACCGGTCCAGAGAGTCCAGCAAGAGTATGCTCCCAGGCATGAGCTGGGTTGGAGTGCCTCTGTTGACGATCCAGATCTCATGCCACCAGCATTGCAAGACGATACCTGGCAGGATCCCTGGCCGGAGGACTATTCCTTTGGCTTGGAGGGGGAGCCAAGTCAGCCCCGAAGGGTAGATGTCTTTACCCCCCACCCCCACCAATATCAGGCCAGTCAGGGATTATACCACCAGGCTGAGTGGGTGCACACCAGTCGGCAATGGGACTACCAGTCCATCCGGAGATCTCCACCATCTGCTTCCCTTGGAAGAGCTCCAGCATCTGAGGAGGAGAATATAGCTGTCAGCATTCCTCAGGCAGCAGCGCCTGTCATCATCCCTCAGGCAGCACCAGCTGTGATCCCGCAAGCAGCACCAGCTGTGATCCCGCAAGCAGCACCAGCTGTGATCCCTCAGGCAGCACCAGCTGTGATCCCTCAGGCAGCACCAGCTGTGATCCCGCAAGCAGCACCAGCTGTGATCCCTCAGGCAGCACCAGCTGTGATCCCTCAGGCAGCACCAGCAGCTGAGGATGTTCAAGTTGAAACAGCAGCTAGAGGTGAACCTGCGCCTAGAATCCCTGCTGGTGAAGAGCCTTTAGATCCTCTGACTTCCGCCATGGGCGACGAATACATTGCAGGAGGCAAACATCAACCTGCGAGAGGCTCACATCAACCTGCGAGAGAATGCAGAGAGACCAACGCAGGTTTTACAGGAGCCAACAGACTTTACTACAGCGTTCCATTGAGCTGCAATGGGACATGGCAGCATCTTTAAGTGGTATCGTCCAGAACCAATCTCAGATGCTGAGAGTTATTTCGGACATGCAGAGTGACAACAGATGGCGGGAACAAAACCAACTGTTGGGTGTGTTGGTGGAGCATTTCACACACCAGCAGGACATTGCCTCCAGCATCTCATCTGTGGCCAGCACTCCTGCAGAATCCTCTGAATCCACACAACCCAGGAGAGGCAGGAGAGCCACTCCAGGCACCTCAGCCCCCTCATCTAAGAAGCCTAAAAAAAAAAATATTGTTATATTTCATCCTAAATCTTGTCCTCTGTTATTTACCATATAATTGTCATCCACATCCATGTGAGGGGTGTTTTAGTACACTATTTTTGAAAAATATAATAAGGCCTGTGTGGAAATGGCCCAGAAAAGGTAATATCATCATGTTTATGACATATTCATGTTCTCTAAACCACATCACATAGTTGTGTATGAAGGGTACATATAGTGATATTCACTTTTAAGATGTAAATCAAGGTTTCTCACACCCAATAGAAATTGACCCATGTGCAGGGATAGGCACGCGCCAAGGCTGTGGCGGACATTTTCTAAGGTAAAGACTTTTAGTGAAGGACACCTTGCCTATCCCTGCACATGGGTATATATATCTAAATAATAATGTTTTTACAGAAGGTGTGAACATAAGGTATAAACATCCATTTTCATTCTTCTAAATGATAGTCAATAAATCATAGTGGCCAAAACATGAATTGAACTAATGATATATTTTCACTAAT
Source organism: Bombina bombina (assembly GCF_027579735.1). Lineage (NCBI taxonomy): Eukaryota > Metazoa > Chordata > Amphibia > Anura > Bombinatoridae > Bombina > Bombina bombina. The sequence goes on along the minus strand of NC_069503.1, from coordinate 367,568,715 downwards.
TAGGGTGGTTAAGGGAATGGGGCTGGGATGTAGTAGTTTCACTTACATGCAGTGGAAATCCACAGTATGTAATTCGATGACCAGCTGTAGCAGGGGCAGCACCATCACTATGGACCTCAGCAGCAACTATAGAATCAGCATGTGTAGACAGAACAACAGGGGATTGTAGGGCTTCCAGCACCCCTTGTGCCCCATGATGACCCATTGTGCCCCATGATGCACCCCTTGTGCCCCATGATGACCCCTTGTGCCCCATGATGACCCCTTGTACCCCACGATGCACCTCTTGTGCCCCATGATGACCCCTTGTGCCCCATGATGCACCCCTTGTGCCCCATGATGACCCCTTGTGCCCCATGATGACCCCTTTGTGATTGGTTTGACAAACTTGCAGGGGCAGGAATAATAAATGCTTTGAAGAGGTTAACTATTTGTTGCTGATATGATATGTATGCTGATATGTATGTTGTTAAGCATGCACTTGTTAGGCCTTCAGAGAGTTACGTTGGTTTCTAAGTCAATGCAAGGGTTCCTGCGGCTGAAATTTGTGGCAAGATGAGAATGGAGTACCAAACTGCGCGTGTTTAGTATGTCAGTCTATGGGCCAAAAAACGACGGGTGAAGGCAGAAATATACGCGTGTAACTTCTAAGTTACGCCGTATATAGGATACCAAACCCGCGCAAATATTGGCGGCGTCGGCTTTTGCGGGCGACGATTTATATCGGATTGAGCCCTTGAACGTTAACTTACTAAGGCCTAGATTTGGAGTTCGGCGGTAAAAGGGCTGTTAACGCTCCGCGGGCTTTTTTCTGGCCGCACCATAAAATTAACTCTGGTATCGAGAGTTCAAACAAATGCTGCGTTAGGCTCCAAAAAAGGAGCGTAGAGCATTTTTACCGCAAATGCAACTCTCGATACCAGAGTTGCTTACGGACGCGGCCGGCCTCAAAAACGTGCTCGTGCACGATTCTCCCATAGGAAACAATGGGACTGTTTGAGCTGAAAAAAAACCTAACACCTGCAAAAAAGCAGCGTTCAGCTCCTAACGCAGCCCCATTGTTTCCTATGGGGAAACACTTCCTACGTCTGCACCTAACACCCTAACATGTACCCCGAGTCTAAACACCCCTACCCTTACACTTATTAAACCCTAATCTGCCGCCCCCCGCTATCGCTGACCCCTGCATATTTTGTTTAACCCCTAATCTGCCGCTCCGTAAACCGCCGCAACCTACGTTCTCCCTATGTACCCCTAATCTGCTACCCCTAACACCGCCGACCCCTATATTATATTTATTAACCCCTAATCTGCCCCCCACAACGTCGCCGACACCTGCCTACACTTATTAACCCCTAATCTGCCGAGCGGACCTGAGCGCTACTATAATAAATGTATTAACCCCTAATCCACCTCACTAACCCTATCATAAATAGTATTAACCCCTAATCTGCCCTCCCTAACATCGCCGACACCTACCTTCAATTATTAACCCCTAATCTTCCGATCGGAGCTCACCGCTATTCTAATAAATGGATTAACCCCTAAAGCTAAGTCTAACCCTAACACTAACACCCCCCTAAATTAAATATAATATTTATCTAACGAAATAAATTAACTCTTATTAAATAACTTATTCCTATTTAAAACTAAATACTTACCTGTAAAATAAACCCTAATATAGCTACAATATAAATTATAATTATATTATAGCTATTTTAGGATTAATATTTATTTTACAGGCAACTTTGTAATTATTTTAACCAGGTACAATAGCTATTAAATAGTTAAGAACTATTTAATAGTTACCTAGTTAAAATAATAACAAATTTACCTGTAAAATAAATCCTAACCTAAGATATAATTAAACCTAACACTACCCTATCAATAAAATAATTAAATAAACTACCTACAATTACCTACAATTAACCTAACACTACACTATCAATAAATTAATTAAACACAATTCCTACAAATAAATACAATTAAATAAACTAGCTAAAGTACAAAAAATAAAAAAGAACTAAGTTACAGAAAATAAAAAAATATTTACAAACATAAGAAAAATATTACAACAATTTTAAACTAATTACACCTACTCTAAGCCCCCTAATAAAATAACAAAGCCCCCCAAAATAAAAAATTCCCTACCCTATTCTAAATTAAAAAAGTTACAAGCTCTTTTACCTTACCAGCCCTGAACAGGGCCCTTTGCGGGGCATGCCCCAAGAATTTCAGCTCTTTTGCCTGTAAAAAAAAACCATACAATACCCCCCCCCCAACATTACAACCCACCACCCACATACCCCTAATCTAACCCAAACCCCCCTTAAATAAACCTAACACTAAGCCCCTGAAGATCTTCCTACCTTGTCTTCACCATCCAGGTATCACCGATCCGTCCTGGCTCCAAGATCTTCATCCAACCCAAGCGGGGGTTGGCGATCCATAATCCGGTCCAGAAGAGGCTCCAAAGTCTTCCTCCTATCCGGCAAGAAGAGGACATCCGGACCGGCAAACATCTTCTCCAAGCGGCATCTTCGATCTTCTTCCATCCGGAGCGAAGCGGCAGGATCCTGAAGACATCCAGCGCGGAACATCCATCCGGACCGACGACTGAACGACGAATGACTGTTCCTTTAAGGGACGTCATCCAAGATGGCGTCCCTCGAATTCCGATTGGCTGATAGGATTCTATCAGCCAATCGGAATTAAGGTAGGAATTTTCTGATTGGCTGATGGAATCAGCCAATCAGAATCAAGTTCAATCCAATTGGCTGATCCAATCAGCCAATCAGATTGAGCTTGCATTCTATTGGCTGTTCCGATCAGCCAATAGAATGCGAGCTCAATCTGATTGGCTGATTGGATCGGCCAATCGGATTGAACTAGATTCTGATTGGCTGATTCCATCAGCCAATCAGAAAATTCCTACCTTAATTCCGATTGGCTGATAGAATCCTATCAGCCAATCGGAATTCGAGGGACGCCATCTTGGATGACGTCCCTTAAAGGAACAGTCATTCGTCGTTCAGTCGTCGGTCCGGATGGATGTTCCGCGCTGGATGTCTTCAGGATCCTGCCGCTTCGCTCCGGATGGAAGAAGATCGAAGATGCCGCTGGGAGAAGATGTTTGCCGGTCCGGATGTCCTCTTCTTGCCGGATAGGAGGAAGACTTTGGAGCCTCTTCTGGACCGGATTATGGATCGCCAACCCCCGCTTGGGTTGGATGAAGATCTTGGAGCCAGGACGGATCGGTGATACCTGGATGGTGAAGACAAGGTAGGAAGATCTTCAGGGGCTTAGTGTTAGGTTTATTTAAGGGGGGTTTGGGTTAGATTAGGGGTATGTGGGTGGTGGGTTGTAATGTTGGGGGGGGTATTGTATGTGTTTTTTTTTACAGGCAAAAGAGCTGAAATTCTTGGGGCATGCCCCGCAAAGGGCCCTGTTCAGGGCTGGTAAGGTAAAAGAGCTTGTAACTTTTTTAATTTAGAATAGGGTAGGGAATTTTTTATTTTGGGGGGCTTTGTTATTTTATTAGGGGGCTTAGAGTAGGTGTAATTAGTTTAAAATTGTTGTAATATTTTTCTTATGTTTGTAAATATTTTTTTATTTTCTGTAACTTAGTTCTTTTTTATTTTTTGTACTTTAGCTAGTTTATTTAATTGTAGTTATTTGTAGGAATTGTGTTTAATTAATTTATTGATAGTGTAGTGTTAGGTTAATTGTAGGTAGTTTATTTAATTATTTTATTGATAGGGTAGTGTTATGTTTAATTATATCTTAGGTTAGGATTTATTTTACAGGTAAATTTGTTATTATTTTAACTAGGTAACTATTAAATAGTTCTTAACTATTTAATAGTTATTGTACCTGGTTAAAATAATTACAAAGTTGCCTGTAAAATAAATATTAATCCTAAAATAGCTATAATATAATTATAATTTATATTGTAGCTATATTAGGATTTATTTTACAGGTAAGTATTTAGCTTTAAATAGGAATAAGTTATTTAATAAGAGTTAATTTATTTCGTTAGATGTAAATTATATTTAACTTAGGGGGGTGTTAGTGTTAGGGTTAGACTTAGCTTTAGGGGTTAATACATTTATTAGAATAGCGGTGAGCTCCGGTCGGCAGATTAGGGGTTAATAATTGAAGTTAGGTGTCGGCGATGTTAGGGAGGGCAGATTAGGGGTTAATACTATTTATGATAGGGTTAGTGAGGCGGATTAGGGGTTAATACATTTATTATAGTAGCGCTCAGGTCCGCTCGGCAGATTAGGGGTTAATAAGTGTAGGCAGGTGTCGGCGACGTTGAGGGGGGCAGATTAGGGGTTAATAAATATAAAATAGGGGTCGGCGATGTTAGGGCAGCAGATTAGGGGTACATAGGGATAACGTAGGTGGCGGCGATTTGCGGTCGGAAGATTAGGGGTTAATTATTTTAAGTAGCTGGCGGCGACGTTGTGGGGGGCAGGTTAGGGGTTAATAAATGTAATACAGGGGTCGGCGGGGTTAGGGGCAGCAGATTAGGGGTACATAAGTATAACGTAGGTGGCGGTCGGCAGATTAGGGGTTAAAAATTTTAATCGAGTGGCGGCGGTGTGGGGGGACCTCGGTTTAGGGGTACATAGGTAGTTTATGGGTGTTAGTGTACTTTAGGGTACAGTAGTTAAGAGCTTTATAAACCGGCGTTAGCCAGAAAGCTCTTAACTCCTGCTATTTTCAGGCGGCTGGAATCTTGTCGTTAGAGCTCTAACGCTCACTTCAGAAACGACTCAAAATACCGGCGTTAGAAAGATCCCATTGAAAATATAGGCTACGCAAATGGCGTAGGGGGATCTGCGGTATGGAAAAGTCGCGGCTGAAAAGTGAGCGTTAGACCCTTTAATCACTGACTCCAAATACCAGCGTGCGGCCAAAACCAGCGTTAGGAGCCTCTAACGCTGGTTTTGACGGCTACCGCCGAACTCCAAATCTAGGCCTAAGCTTTTTCTGTGCATCGGGTAGCGCTCATATTGAGTTGAAAGTAAACTGTTTTTGCTCAAGCACTAACCAGATACTTGTAAAAACCCACAATTAGAATATTGCAAGTGTGATAACCTATGCCCCCTTTGAAATCAATGGGGCAAAAAAGGCTAAAAACAATCTAACACCCTACTGACGTGCAAACCCGACCGCATTATCTCGAGTGTGGTAAGTTGACATGAAAATATTAATATTTCATATTACAATGTTCTTAAAATGAAGGAATAAGTACTTTTCTATTCATAAATAAATATTTCTACATACATCTGATGTTTCTTTGCACAAATATATATTTATACCTATATGAATACATGATTATATATAGATATATACAGAAATAGGAATATCTATTTCCCAATACATAGAGCATATTCTGCTATGTGCAGAACATTGGAATGTGAAATATTTACAGTAAATACACAGTATAACACTTTATTAAATACTAGCCGAGTGGGAATGGCTATATATTTTATCTGTTAACATATTGATGTTTAATTATTTGTTTGTTCTTAAAGTGGAACCCTAACTTATATGTACACTTGCTGACAAATTTGTTTCTTCAGACCTAAAGTACAACCATGGTAATGTTATTAAATTAACAAACCTTCAGTATTTGTGTGCATGGTTTAAGTGTAAACAAATCTCTTTGGAAAATAATTTGCTTGCAGCATTTAACCTAGGTAATATTCAGCTATTCTTTATGTTCATTTTAGTACTACATACATTTTCAAGATGCTAGTCTGGGGTAGAACACCTGAGTAGTTACAAGTGTCCTGGGTTCAACTGCCATTTAAAGCACTCATTATGCAGTATAAAGTTTTTGTAATAGGTATCAATGCCTAATGGGTGAAGTTTCCAAAGGTCACATGTTAAGAAGCATAAAAGTACCAGGAAAGAGTACCTGGTTTCTGTTACATATTTCAGCCTCAATTCCTCATTATCTTGGTGTAGTAATCTTTCACAGTCAAAGAATTATGTACATTGTGGTTTTTATAAAATCAGAGATTAAGTTCTCAAATTAACTCATAAAATCATGTAAATTCCAGGGTTTACTGGATGAAAAATTCAACTCAGCCCACTTCAATATAACCTTTTACATAATTTTTTAAAATATATTTATGTTAAATGAAGAGTTTCCATGAAAGGTGATTACTGCATCCAGGGTCTAGGGATAAAGGTTGTAAGTATAAATTTCCATTAAAGTTGATACATAAGAATTTCTTTGATTCCATCTGTTTGACGGGTGACTGTCATTCAATTTTAAATTTTGATTTCAAATTTATAGAGCTAGATTACGAATGGAGTGCAAAAATTTTGCTAAAGAGTGCACAATATTTGCACTCCACTCGTAATACGAGTGCACGCAAATAAGCGCTTGTATATGAAGTCCTACACAATGCGAACACAAGCTTAAAAATGCTTTTTTTATTATTTTTTTTTTTTTTTTTTTTTTTTTTTTTTTTTTCAAAAAGCTTTATTGTATAATTCAAAAATACAAACATAATTTCTTACAGCAAAATCATAGTAGCAAAGTATAACATCGATATTCAAAATAATACAATAGTCTCATCCATGTTTTTTCACAGAGCTGTTTTAAACCTTTCTGTCCTGCACTCACAGTATTTCTTAGCCTGCCATTAACTACCCCTTCATTTCCCTCCCCATTCCAGGACCTGATTACTTCTCTGTATCTCCCAACAACCGGGCCTTACACTTCGTGATATTGCCCATCGTTTTGGCCTTGGTATGTTGTCCACACAGGCTTATTCTGTTCCCTGTGCCCCTATCTATGTTCATGTCCCCTAAATTAGTTGTATTATCCCTTCTGCGCTTTCTGTCTTATCATCCTGGTGGAATCTCAGGTGGCTATCATATGTGTCTCTAACCTTCACACGGAACTGGGGGGTAAACGGGTGCTACTAGGTCCATACGTGGGGAGGTTTGTATTTGTGAACGGAGGGGGAGGGGGAGGGGGGGGGTGGGGGGGGAGAGACAGGAGGCCCCTCTCTTTATTTGGTGTGATCTTTAGATCATTAACGTTTGTTCCATATTTGCAGCATTATTTCATGCGTCTCTGCTGTGCCATTCCTGATATGGTGGTACCTCTCTAGTTGTAACATCAGGTCTACTTGACTTACCCATTCTTGTTGGGTGGGGGGTGCAACAGTTTTCCAGCGTCGGGGTATTAGAATTTTTGCACTATTCAGCAGAATCATTAACAGTTTTTTCCTCGCTCTGCATTTAATCTTGGGCAGTCCTGCGTATAGCAGTATTATTTTTGGGTCTCTGGGGATAATGATCTCTAGAGTTCCACAAATGTGTGCGAGGATGTCCGTCCAGAATTGCTGGAGTTTAGGACACTCCCACCACACATGCAGAACGGTACCCTCCATCTCGCAGCCTCTCCAGCATTTACCCGAGGTATTCGGATACAATCTTTTTAACCTACTTGGGGTGAGATACCACCTGGTGAGAAACTTGAAGTTAGTTTCTTGTATCTGTGCTGATATGGAAGCGGTCTTATTGTTAAGGAATGTGTTTTTCCATATTTTTACATTTATTTCCTCTCCTAGTTCCTTCTCCCATGTTTTGGTGTATGTTGGAAGGCTTCCTGAGTCATTTTGTCGTAGTTTCTTATATATGGTGGATATCAGGTGTGAGCGTGTCTGTCCGTCATAGCAAAGTTGTTCAAATTCTGTCAACTCTCTAAGCAGTGAGCTTTTGTCTTTGTGTGTCGATATGAAATGGGAGATCTGGGCATATGATAGCCAGCTTAAGTGTGTTTCTGTGTCCCTAATGTCTTCCCATTTTTTGATTTTGTGTTGTTGAGTCAGCCTTGAGATTGTGTTTTGCCCTACCTTCTTCCCCTGAGCTAAGTATGTCCTTGTTATACTCAACGCGAGGGCTGGGTTGTCCATATATGGGGTCATGGGGGACGTCGGTGAGGATATCCGTGTGGTTGTATGGATGATTTTATCCCACACCTTGAATAATTCCTTATAAAGAGGATATTCATCTGCAGTCCGTGGTCGGTCCTTCCCTAATGTCCACGCTAAGTACCCCGGGTTGTTAGTGTGTAGGATTGCCCTATCTATCTGTATCCATTGTTTCGAGCAGTCATTGGAGCACCATTCAACTATTCTTTGTAGCATCATGGCCTGCCTGTATATCAGTATGTTTGGTACTCCTAGGCCACCTTCTTCTTTTGACAGGTACATTGTTTGCTTATTTATTCTAGGCCGCACATCACCCCAAATGTAAGTTTCTAGGGAGCTCTGGAGTTTACTCAGAAAATCTTTCGGGAGGGGAATTGGTAAAGCCTGCATAATATAAAGGATTCTGGGGAGGACATTCATTTTAATAACACTAATTCTGCCTAACCATGACAGGTTCTTATTTTTCCAATTAGATAAATCTCCTATTATCATCTTTTCTAGGTGTTTATAGTTAGCTTCAAAAATGGCCTCTGGTTCTGCTGATAACTGTATTCCTAAATATTTCATTGTGATTGGTTGCCTACGTAGTGGGCAGAGGGACATCAATGTGGACATTTTGTCTTCCGTTAAGTTTATATTTAATACCTCTGATTTATTTACATTTAATAGGAAATTGGAATATTTGCCATATTCCTGAATTATCTTTAAAGCTTGTGGTAGTGATTCCTCTGATTTTGTAAGGGTTAACAGAATGTCATCAGCATACATGGCTATCTTGTGTTCTGTGTTATCTAACTTAATTCCCGACACTCGGGGGTCTGCGCGGATCTTTAAGGCTAGAATTTCTATAGATATTGCAAACAGGATTGGGGATAGGGGACAGCCCTGCCGTGTCCCGTTTGTGATGTCAAAGCTCGTGGACAGTAGTCCATTAACTTTAATCTTGGCTGATGGGGCAGTATAAAGTGAAAATATCATTTCAATGAAATGTTTACTGAAGCCCATCTTTGACAGAGCGAACCGCAAAAACTTCCAGCTCACCCTGTCAAAGGCTTTCTCGGCGTCCATAGACGTCAGTGTCATTGGGATGTGTTCTAGCTTAGCGTATTGTATTAACTGCAGCACTTTCAAGGTGTTATCCCTTGCCTCCCTACCCGGTACAAATCCCACCTGATCCGAATTAATTAACCCTGGGAGAACCCTGTTTATTCTTGTGGCTAGTATTTTCGCATAAATTTTTACGTCTGAGTTGAGTAGGGAGATGGGGCGAAAATTTTCAGGTCTGTCTGGGTTCTTTCCCGGTTTGGGAAGAACTGTGATATGTGCCTCCAGCAGATTCCTTGCAAACCCTCCATCTTTTTGTAGGGTATTATAAGTGTCTGCAAGATGAGGGGCCAGTATTTGTCCAAATTTTTTATAGTATGCGATGCCTAGTCCATCCGGACCCGGGCTTTTCCCCGTGGGTGAGTCTTTTATTGCTTTTAAAATTTCTACAGGTGTTATGCAGGCTTCTAATCTTTCTGCCTCTTCTGCACTAATTTGGGGGATTTCTATATCATCTATATAAGATTCCATCTCGCGGTCTATGTCCCCAGATTCTAGATTCATGTTTGGCGGTCGTTTGTTTCCTTTTAGATTATATAATGTCGAATAATACTGTCTTAACGTCTCCGCGATACCTTTGCTGTCATCGTGTTTTTTCCCCTGCTTATCTACGATTCTCGTGACATATGCCCTATACTGTTTTCTCTTGAGTGCTTTCGCTAGTGAGGTCCCAGGTTTGTTACTGTATTCAAAATAGTGTTGTTTTAAATATAAAGCTTTCGTTTGGGCTTCTTTAATTTGTAAATTTTGTAGCTCAGACCTGACCTTTTTTAGGGAAGTATATACATTTGTAGCGGTTGTGTCTTGTTTATGTTCCCTCTCCCAATACGCGAGTTGTGCTTTCAATGAGTTATAGTGTTGTCTGGACTGTTTGTTCTGTTGTGCTTTAATTTTAATCATTACTCCTCGTATCACTGCTTTATGTGCCTCCCATATCATGGAAGGTTTGCTCTGTTCTGTTTTATTAATTTTAAAATATTCCTCTAATTCTTTCGTTATTTCCATTATAATTATCGGATTGTTCAGTAGGGATTCATCTAACCGCCATATATGGGGGAAAAACGGTCTTTCTCGCCATTCAAATTCGCAGACCACAGGTGCGTGATCTGACCAAGTGATGGGCATTATGTCTGTGTAGGTGATTTGTGAGAGCATGGCTGGGTCAGCAAGTATGACATCAATTCTGGAATATAGGTTGTGTGGGTGCGAGTAGAATGTGTAATTCCTTGCCTTTTGGTGCATCACCCTCCATGTATCTCGCAGCTGTAACTGCTGTATCTGTGCTGCTATTGATTTCAGGACTTTTTTCGGAATATTAGAGGAACCGCTAGAAGTGTCTATTTTTGGGTCTAAGGGTGTGTTGAAGTCCCCTCCCACTATCATTTCCCCTTTACCTATCTCCAGGAGTTTTTGTGTCACTGCCTTCATAGTTATATGTTGCTGTTGATTGGGCAGGTATATGTTCGCTAGCGTCACATACCTATTATATAGAAGCCCCACTACTATGATATATCGTCCTCCCTTGTCCTTCTCTACGTGAGCTGCCTGGAATTGTACACTGTTGTTGATAAGGATTCCCACCCCCCCTGTCTTTGTCGGGCCTGAGGCTAGGAATGTTGTTTGATATCTGGAGCTTAGTACCCTCGGTTCCCTCCCCCTCTTGAAATGGGTCTCCTGTATAAACAAGATGTCGCCTTTTTGTTTTCGTAGGTCATTAAAGGCGATTGATCTCTTTGCCGGGCTATTTAGGCCCTTAGCATTAATAGTGATGAGACGTAGTTTATGAGCTCTATTTTGTGTTTCCCCTGTTTCCCCGTCCGCCATGTTATTTGTTTCATGTCCTGGAGGGGATTTTGATCGTTTTGCCGCATTGATAGGTGTAGCCATAGTTCAGTCTATTGTAAGGGATATCAGCCCCTGTACCGTGAGTGCAGTATTACCAATAAAGCGGTTAGTGCTACTTGTGTGCTGTGTATCACGTAGTGTCTCAGACGTCTACGTTAAAATGAGGGATGTTATCCCTTGTCCCCAGACCAGCCTTCTGATACGTATTAGCCCTACTTGTATTTAATCTTAGTTGCCCTGCCTTTTTTTCCTTCTCTTTTTTCTCTTCTCCTTCCCCTTCTCCTTCCTTCTTCCCCTCCCTGCCCAGTTCCCCTATTTTCTCAGGGTGACTAGTGTGTGCCCGGCAAAACTGCACGCCTGCTTAAAATTCTACAGGGCATGTTAGTCTAGGGTTCTCGTCAAGTTTGCGGTCATTGGCTGTTATGTAAACCCCATACCCTGTTCCATATTGCATTCATAGTTGCCTAGTGTATGGGATGAGTCATGTTGTCCTGTTGTTGTCTATATGTGTGTGCCTTTTTATATCGTACTCATTATGTTTATCATACTTTCACCTCAGTTTATGTATGTGCATGTTGAGATATCCTTTCTCCTGCTATCAACATTCTCCAGCCTGCGGCAGTGTGTGTGTGTGTGTGTGTTATTGGGCAGATTAATAGAATTAATCTTAAAACATGAAACGTATATCTATTTGCCGGGACTGTGCAGTCACCCTTATCTATTGGTATACAAACATTTAAACAGTGTATAGTGCCAGTATCTCTTCATACAGTTTCAAGTTTAACATCAACTGTTTTGTCTAGGGCACTCCCTTAAGAAATTCTGTGTGCACTTAAATCGATAAAAACATGTCCATATCCAAACATTTCAACAAATACAGCATAACGATCTAAATTTTAGTTTCTATTAAAACTACATCAGTCTTTCATATGTAAGTCCTTATGGATATATCCAGCTCACACTGAGCAAAGTACAGGAGGGCCCCTTGATAATGACCCTGTGCGAGTCTCATACCTTGGTAAGTAATTGGGTGAAGTAATATGACACACAGTATTTTACTTGCATTAATATAACAATTATCAGTGAACAACAGTTCGTCTTCTCAGTATAAAAACAAAGTTATTAATTTTAGCTATAACAGTGAGCCGGTATGTCTCAGTAAAACTTCTAACTTTGGTAACAGCCTTTTAGCTATAATTATTACTAGAAGACCTAAACCTCAGCTGCCTTAGCAGCAACAGTGTAAAACTTTAACATTCTGGCATATATATAAAAAAAAAAAAAAACAGAAAGAAAAAACTTAAAACTCTACAACTTTGATAACTTTACCCATCCTTTTACGAGTAGCCAGGTCAGTCTTTCCGTGAGGTAAGTAAGTCCTGTAACATTGTCCTTACATAGAAGGCTATGTCTCTTTTTGAGCTCTGTCTTTCCGTTCCCGGGGTTCCAGCGGGATGTTTCTATCTTGTGTAGAGCCGTCTTTGGGTGGTGCAATGTTCACTTGAAGGACTTCGCAAAATCTTTCCAGATCATCTGGGCCTCTGTATAAAGCCGTCTTGTCTCCTTTTGAAGCATTTATGCAGACTGGAAACCCCCATCTATATTGTATGTTTTTTTCTCTCAGGACCGATGTGATAAAATGAAGCTCCCTACGTTTCTGCAGGGTTACTGGGCTGAGATCTGTGAATACTTGTATGGGTATTCCTGCATGGGTGAACTGTGGCTTTTGCCTTGCATGCCGTAGTATTTCTTCTTTTTCTTGATAATTAAGAAATTTTATAATCACATCCCTTGGCGGTGCTTTCGGGGAGGGTTTAGCCCTCAGGGCCCTATGTGCCCGTTCCATTATTACTTCTGCCGCAGTACTGGAGCCTTTAAGGGTTCTGAACAAATCCTGTAGATACCCCGGGAGGGCTGAGGGTTGCACGCTCTCTGGTATGCCCCTAATCCTCAGGTTGTTTCTACGCCCTCTGTTATCAAGGTCTTCTACCTTTTCTTGTAAGCTCTGGATAGTTTCTTCTTGATTATACAGGAGTTGTGATAGATGGTGCATGTCTTGAGTGACAATATCATGACTTTCTTCAAGATTCACCACTCTATTATCTATTCTTTTAATGTCCCTTTTCATCTCTTGGAACATGTTCCTCATGTCCGCCATAGCAGATTTGATGTCTTCTTTAGAGGCTAACAGTTTCAGATCCTCTCTTGTGATTTCCACTTGTTTAAGAGGGTTGGCGGGGGTTATCAGTTCAATCTCGCTTGGCTCTGTTGATGGGGATGGGGTCTGTGTGATTTTTAGAGGGGCTTGTACTGGCTCTTCTGCAGACTTTAAGTATTGGTCCATCATCTTTGTCTTAGGGTTTATATCTGTTTTTAATATCTTTTTGGCCGGCATTACCCTTCTGCGCGTCTATAAAGTTTATACTGTAAGCAGGTCTTATTATTAACTGGTTGCTTATATTTTCTGTGGGTGCTATTGCGTATGCAACCTGAGTCTGGCCTTCGGCGTGCCAAGCGCCTGTCTAAGCTGCTGGTAGCTATTTGAGAAGTGATAATAAGGCTGATTTATACACCTAGAGAAGTGTGTATAGTACCAGTTTTCACCCGCAGTGCTCCCTTCTCTGCCTCTGAACCGCCACGTGGGGCGCTTATATGTATTTGACTCTGTGGCTGGTAAATTGTGCTTGTTTCACAATATTTCTCACTGTCAAGACTTTTTTAATCCCCTGGTGATTGTGGGGCCCTGAATTGTATAGCGTTTATCAGGCTTGATGTGAATTGTGTTAGGGCTGTGTAGTTGTCCCTGCTGTCAGTCTATAATTATAGTGCGGTTATCACTGCTTACCCTCCACCTGGCTTGCTCGAGTGATCCGTTCTTATGTCCTTGTCTGCTGTGCTTGCTCTGCAGCGATGTCAGCCGCTTTGCCCCCTCAGCCCCGTATGCCAGCCTGTTATGCTGAAGTTGTCCCTTGCGTTTTATGGCAGGTGCCGAGGCCTCTTTTATGAGCGCTTCTTTACTTCGTTTGGCCTGCGCACTCTCCCGCCTCCCGCTTGCGGCCGTATATGCTGCAGTCCTCACTACCTTAAAGTCTCCCTGTTCCGGGCAGCGGTAGGTTCCGCCAGCTGTGTATATTACGCTGGACTGTTCAGATATGACCCGGTCTTCTCCTTATTTGCAGCCGTGAGGTTGTTTTTTCCTGCTCGCCAAGTTCCGTCTGTAGTGTGCCTATAGTAGCTGCTTGGTGCCGTGTATGTGAGCCGCTGCACATGAGACCTCCGATTCACCCTGTACTAGCTATTAGGGCAATAAGGCTGTGTGGTAGGGTTTGTTTAGATCACCATTTATATTTAATTAAGCTAACCTGGGGACAAGGGCCTAGGAGCTGTGCTAACAAGCTGCCATCTCGGTTCGTGGCCAAGCTCCGCCCCCCTATTATTATTATTTTTAATTAGACTTGTGCGCTGCTAAAAAATTTGGTTTGCTTCATTTTGTTTTCAATTAGTTAATCAAAAATTTCGTTTCGGAAAATTAGTTTAGTAAAGTTTAAAAAAAAAATGTTTCGGAAAATTAGTTACGATACGTTAAATCAGTTTTGCATCCGTTCATTTTTTCGTATCCGTTTGTTTTTTCGGATACATTCTTATTTCATATGCATTATTCTATTTTGAATTTATAGAATAATGCATATGAATAAAGAATGGGTCAGAAAAAACAAAAAATTTAACATAACTAATGTGCCAGCGATTGCCGAAACAAAATTATGTAAAACTGCCGCCACCACCCACAAAATAAAACTATTAAGTCCTAAACCACCGTCCCCCCACATCACTAACACTACCTACACATATTAACCCCTAAACCGCCGTTCTCCGACATCGCCGACACTAACTAAACCTATTAACCCCTAAACCATACCCCCCCACATTTAGTTATTATTAACTAAATAATACCTATTTAAAACTAAATACAAACTTACCTGTGAAATAAAAATAAAGCCTAAGCTAGCTACAATATAACTAATAGTTAGATTGTAGCTAGCTTAGGTTTTATTTTTATTTCATAGGTAAGTTTGTATTTATTTTAACTAGGTAGACTAGTTAGTAAATAGTTATTAGCTATTTACTAACTACCTAGTTAAAATAAAAACTTACCTGTGAAATAAAAGTAAAACCTAAGCTGCCTTACACTGAAACCTAACATTACAAAAATAAAAAATCTACCAGTATAAAAAATACCAAACGAAATTATCCAAAACAATAAAAATTATTCCTATTCTAATACCTTGTTTAAAAAAAATAAAAAAAACACCCCAAAATAAAAAAAAACCATAATCTAGCATAAACTACCAAGGGCCCTTAAAAGGGCCTTTTGTAGGACCTTAAAATGGCCTTTTGTAGGGTATTGCCCTAAAGAAATCAGCTCTTTTGCTAAAAAATAAAAACAAACCCTCACCCTCCAAACTTACAAAATAAAAGAAACACTATAAAAAAACATAATCTACCCATTGCCCTGAAAAGGGCATTTGTATGGGCATTGCCCTTAAAAGGGCATTCAGCTATTTTACTGCCCTAATCTAAAAAAAACACCCTAAAAATAATAAAAACACATTACAAAAAATAACAAACAAATTATCAAAAATAATAAAAAATATTCCTATTCTAATACCCCTTTTTTTTAAAAAAAAAAACACCCCAAAATAAAAAAAATCCCTAATCTATAATAAACTACCAATAGCCCTTAAAAGGGCCTTTTGTAGGGCAATGCCCTAAAGAAATCAGCTCTTTTGCTACAAAATAATAACAAACACCCCCTAACTTCAGCAACTGTGAGTACCTAAAGAAGGGTTAGTGTTTTTTAAGTTTTTTTTTGCAGTGTTTTTTTTTTTTTAGATTAGGGCTAATGGGCAATCTTAAAAGAGCTGAATGCCCTTATTTTGTGGTGGGGGGGGTGTAATGTTAGGGGGTGTTTGTTTTTATTTTGTAGCAAAAGAGCTGATTTCTTTAGGCCAATGCCTTATAAAAGGCCCTTTTAAGGGCTATTGGTAGTTTTTTATAGATTAGTTTTTTTATTTTGGGGTGTTTTTATTTTTAAAACAGGATATTAGAATAGGAATACTTTATTTGTATTATTTTGGATAATTTATTATTGATTATCATTAGTACATTACAATAATATTCACAAAACTGTCCAATGGCTTTTTAACATGAAACATTTGAATGAACTTTTGAAACATTAAGCATCTCTGAAGAACCTTCTTCTTTATAAAACATAATACAATGATCTTCTGAGCAAGAACATTTTATTATTGCACTTTTGCTTAAACAAAACTATGGGCTCTATTTATTAAGCAGCGGATGCTGCTTCGGAAGGCCATCGTTTCAGACTCACCTGAAACAGAAGTTAACCTGTCCGCCACATTTTAGGTGGCGGTTTGAAATCATCCTGATCCGATACGATCAGGATGATTGACAGCCCCTGCTAGTGGCCAATTGGCCACCAGTGAGTAGAGGGCGGCATTGCACAAGCATTTTACCAGAAGCTGTTTGCATTTAGCGATGTTGAGCAGACATGATTCGCTATATCGATGAAATTATAAATCAACCCCTTTGTGTTTAACCCTTTCTCTGCTAAGCCTTTTTCACACCCCTGTGGTAAGCAGATTTTGAAAATTATTTGCTGCTCAAATCATATTTCAGTGAGTACCCCGCACAAATTAGATATTGTTTTTTCAGATGGCCTATCAGATTCAGAATGTACCATTATTACATGTAAGAAGGCTGCAACAAAACAATGTTAAAAAAAATGTATATTTGTTGCTAAGATTTTAGTAAATAACACTGAAATAGTCAGGTGACCCCTGTTGCTACCGTGATCACCTTACTAAATTGTTATCAATGGTATCCAAATTTGGAAAAAAAGGTTCTGTACAGGTTTTTGGGGTTTGTAATAAAAACTAGAGGGCCCCTTTGTGACAGAGTAGAAATAAAAGAACATTTATTTCTGCTAGGTAATCACTGTAGTGTAGCTATTCAGACAAAATGTATGCATTTTATAATAAAGGAGCTTATATAAAATAAACTTTATTGGGGGTCTGTAAACATTTTAGATTTTTAGTATATGTCTCTAAAGTCATCCTCCCTGTAAAACCCATGTTGTGAGTTTGATGTGTTTTAACATTATTTATTTTTGGGGACTTTGTGCATTTCAATACCACAACTATTTGAAAGAGCAGCCAATTATCTTTCAAATGAGGAGTCTTGACCATCTGTAGCTGCTAAGGGAGCTGAGATCGAAAGGGTTAAATTACTTTCTTTATCCAGCTCCTTTGCAGCTGTTGTGACTCCGCCCCTTTTGTGATGTCACCACAAGTTTATGACAACGTCCCCAGCACTCCAATTGAAGTCTTAGGAGTGCTGCCCACTAGGCCAGAAGTGTGGTTGATTGCTGAAAACAGCTTCTGATTGGCGATCACCCTACATCACGAGAATGCCTATAAATTGGTACATGTATTGATTTTATTTTTGTAGTTTAAAGTGGTGGTGATAATAATAATATAATTTAATTCCATTCATACCTCAGAAATTGTACTTAAAGGGACATAATACTCATATGCTAAATCACTTGAAACTGATGCAGTATAACTGTAAAAAGCTGACAGGAAAATATCACCTGAGCATCTCTATGTAAGAAAGGAAGATATTTTACCTCACAATCTCCTCAGCTCACCAGAGTAAGTTCTGTGTAAAAAGTTATACTTCACCTGCTCCCAGCTGCAGGTAAAAAAAAAAAAATGAAGAAATGAACAGCAGCCAATCAGTATCAGCAGTGCTGAGGTCATGAACTCTTACTGTGATCTCATGAGATTTGACTTAACTCTCATGAGATTTCATAGTAAGCTTCCTTTACCTGATTGGTGAAATAATATGAGAGTTCACGAGGCTCATCCCCTAAGCTGTCCTAGGACAGACACACTAAAATGCTGCTTAGAAATCCTTTACAATGGGAGGTGGCTACTGAGGAACTTTTGAGGTAAAATATCTTTCTTTTTTACATAGAGATGATCAGGAGATATTTTCTAGTCAGCTTTTTACAGCTATGCTGCATCACTTTCAAGTGTTTAAACATTTGGGTATTATGGCCCTTTAAGCTAACCAGTACAAAAACCCTTTCATACCATTTTAGAGTGCTTTACTCCGTAATGAGATTTGTAAAGACGAAATAGAAACAACATATGCAATGTATCATAACTAGAGAAACAGACGGTTAAGCATTCTATTCAGTGATTTAAAAAATATTTGTATGAATAGTCGTGCATACTTTCTGACATATTTATTATGACTACAGCCTGGATAAACATCCAATGTAACAGTGCCAACAACGTCTACTGACTTGCTGTAGCTCAGACAGTGATGAGCTGTACATCTCATTGTTTAACAGGATTATTTTGTTATTTAAATCATTTTGAAACATGCTGGTAGTGCAGGAGTGAGTATACTGCCAAATAAGCTGTATGGGGTCAGAAAAAAACAGAGGCCATCTACACAATAGGGTGCAGATGCCAGACTTCTAGTGCTGATAGTGGACAACCTTTCCCAAAGTTTTTACCCTTACCCAAAATCATTGCTGAACACCTTAGCCTCATTCTAGTTTAAGCTCAATGCACTTCGATGGTGTATCAACATTTTAAATTACTTTAATTTAGTGTAAAGACTTATGAAGTATAGTTTTTATGTTGCTTATAGATATATAAAAAGATAAATAGATAGGTCTGAGGAAGGAGCTAATGAGCTCTGAAACATCACTTGAATAAAAAGTTGATTATAAGTCCAGTGAGTGCGGATTTGAATGTATTTTGGAATATATACAATATATATATATATATAAATATATATATATATATATATATATATATATATAGTACAAAAAGCATCATATATATATATATATAGAAATATTTATTTATGAATATGTAGAACATATTCTTGTATGTGAAGAACATTGGAATGTGAAATATTTTTCATTTCAGGTTAGCACTCATGAGAATATGCAATTGGGTACACAGGCGAGTCGAGCGATTAGGTTTGAGCGTGATATTGTAAGTTCGACTTTTTGTGCTTGTTCAGTTAGTGTGAGCGAAAACAATTTACTTTCGACTCATAATATGAGAGAAACATGACTTATGCAAAAAGCTTTCTTAAATAATGCTCCACTTTTAATCTGCCCATATACATATATATATATATATATATATATATATATATATATATATATATATATATATTATAAGCAGTTCAGGTGTATGCACTCTCACCATCAGACCATATCAGCCAGGGTGCTATCAAAGATTCTAGTATACTGTTTAAAATAATCACTCACTGGTCTTCAGCCGTCTGTGACAAACAAACTTTTATTTGTGACATTTCGGGACAAAACACAGTCCCTTCCTCTGACAAACAACTCCTGTGAAAAACAAACCTTTAAAAGCCATTAGAACCCTCCCCCTAATCACAGCTAATACGTCTGACCGTGTGCATAAACATACGGCTAGATTTAGAGTTTGGCGGCCAAAGGGGTGCGTTAGCTATGCATGCTTTTTTTCCCCCTTACCTTTTAAATACCGCTGGTATTTAGAGTTCACAGAATGGCTGGGTTTTCAGTGCGTTAGGCTCCAAAAAGGGAGCGTAGAGCATAATTTATTGCCACTGCAACTCTCAATACCAGCGGTGCTTACGGACGCGGCCAGCTTCAAAAACGTGCTCGTGCACGATTCCCCCATAGAAAACAATGGGGCTGTTTGAGCTGAAAAAAAACCTAACACCTGCAAAAAAGCAGCGCTCAGCTCTTAACGCAGCCCCATTGTTTTCTATGGGGAAACACTTCCTAAGTCTGCACCTAACACCATAACATGAACCCCGAGTCTAAACACCCCTAACCTTACACTTATTAACCCCTAATCTGCCGCCCCCGCTATCGCTGACACCTGCATATTTATTTTAACCCCTAATCTGCCGCTCCGTAAACCGCTGCTTCCTACATTATCCCTGTGTACCCCTAATCTGCTGCCCCTAACACCGCCGACCCCTATATTATATTTATTAACCCCTAATCTGCCCCCCACAACGTCGCCTCCACCTGTCTACACTTATTGACCTAATCTGCCGAGCGGACCGCACCGCTACTATAATAAAGTTATTAACCCCTAATCCGCCTCACTCCCGCCTCAATAACCCTATAATAAATAGTATTAACCCCTAATCTGCCCTCCCTAACATCGCCGACACCTAACTTCAATTATTAACCCCTAATCTGCCGACTGAATCTCGCCGCTACTGTAATAAATGGATTAACCCCTAAAGCTAAGTCTAACCCTAACACTAACACCCCCCTAAGTTAAATATAATTTTTATCTAACGAAATAAATTAACTCTTATTAAATAAATTATTCCTATTTAAAGCTAAATACTTACCTGTAAAATAAACCCTAATATAGCTACAATATAAATTATAATTATATTATAGCTATTTTAGGATTAATATTTATTTTACAGGCAACTTTGTACAATAGTTACAGGTACAATAGCTATTAAATAGTTATTGTACCTGTAACTATCGGAACAGCCAATAGAATGCGAGCTCAATCTGATTGGCTGATCCAATCAGTTATTGTACCTGTAACTATCGGAACAGCCAATAGAATGCGAGCTCAATCTGATTGGCTGATCCAATGCGAGCTCAATCTGATTGGCTGATCCAATCAGCCAATCGGATTGAACTTGAATCTGATTGGCTGATTCCATCAGCCAATCAGAATATTCCTACCTTAATTCCGATTGGCTGATAGAATCCTATCAGCCAATCGGAATTCGAGGGATGCCATCTTGGATGACGTCATTTAAAGGAACCGTCATTCGGCTAGT
Source organism: Bombina bombina (assembly GCF_027579735.1). NCBI lineage: Eukaryota > Metazoa > Chordata > Amphibia > Anura > Bombinatoridae > Bombina > Bombina bombina. The sequence goes on along the minus strand of NC_069503.1, from coordinate 367,547,881 downwards.
AGGCGTCGGTTGAAGAGGATGTTCCGCGTCGGCTTGGAAGAAGATGGCTCCGCTACACTCCGGAAGAAAGAAGATTGAAGATGCGGCTTGATAGAAGACTTCATCCCGATGATGGACTTACGACTTCAGCCCGATGATGGAGTTCTTCAGCCGCCGCTTGGATCCAGACTTCAGCCCGAGGATGGACGTCACTCTTCAGCCCCCCGCTTGGGCTTGGATCAAGACTTCGGGACCCTCTTCTGGACAGATCGGGACCCGGTGAGGTGAAGACAAGGTAGGGAGATCTTCAGGGGCTTAGTGTTAGGTTTATTTAAGGGGGGTTTGGGTTAGATTAGGGGTATGTGGGTGGTGGGTTGTAATGTTGGGGGGGTATTGTATGGTTTTTTTTTACAGGCAAAAGAGCTGAATTCTTTGGGGCATGCCCCGCAAAGGGCCCTTTTCAGGGCTGGTAAGGTAAAAGAGCTTTGAACTTTTTTATTTTAGAATAGGGAAGGGCATTTTTTTATTTTGGGGGGCTTTGTTATTTTATTAGGGGGCTTAGAGTAGGTGTAATTAGTTTAAAATTGTTGTAATATTTTTCTAACGTTTGTAAATATTTTTTTATTTTTTGTAACTTTATTTTTTTTTTATTTTTTGTACTTTAGTTAGTTTATTTAATTGTAGTTATTTGTAGGTATTTTATTTAATTAATTTATTGATAGTGTAGTGTTAGGTTTAATTGTAGATAATTGTAGGCATTTTATTTAATTAATTTATTGCTAGTGTAGTGTTAGGTTTAATTGTAACTTAGGTTAGGATTTATTTTACAGGTCATTTTGTAATTATTTTAACTAGGTAACTATTAAATAGTTATTAACTATTTAATAGCTATTGTACCTGGTTAAAATAAATACAAAGTTGCCTGTAAAATAAATATTAATCCTAAAATAGCTACAATATAATTATAATTTATATTGTAGCTATATTAGGGTTTATTTTACAGGTAAGTATTTAGCTTTAAATAGGAATAATTTATTTAATAAGAGTTAATTTCTTTCGTTAGAATAAAATTATATTTAACTTGGGGGGGTGTTAGGGTTAGAATTAGCTTTAGAGGTTAAAAAAATTATTAGAGTAGCGGTGAGCTCCGATCGGCAGATTAGGGGTTAATACTTGAACTTAGGTGTCGGCGATGTTAGGGAGGGCAGATTAGGGGTTAATACTATTTATTATAGGGTTATTGAGGCGGGAGTGAGGCGGATTAGGGGTTAATAACTTTATTATAGTAGTGGTGCGGTCCGCTCGGCAGATTAGGGGTTAATAAATGTAGGTAGGTGGCGGCGACGTTGGGGGCGGCAGATTAGGGGTTAATAAATATAATATAGGGGTCGGCGGTGTTAGGGGCAGCAGATTAGGGGTTCATAGGGATAACAAAGGTGGCAGCGGCGTGCGGTCGGCAGATTAGGGGTTAAAAAAATTTAATAGAGTGGCGGCGATGTGGGGGGGGCCTCGGTTTAGGGGTACATAGGTAGTTTATGGGTGTTAGTGTACTTTAGAGCACAGTAGTTAAGAGCTTTATAAACCGGCGTTAGCCCAGAAAGCTCTTAACTACTGACTTTTTTCTGCGGCTGGAGTTTTGTCGTTAGATTTCTAACGCTCACTTCAGCCACGACTCTAAATACCGGCGTTAGAAAGATCCCATTGAAAAGATAGGATACGCAATTGACGTAAGGGGATCTGCGGTATGGAAAAGTCGCGGCTGGAAAGTGAGCGTTAGACCCTTTAATGACTGGCTCCAATTACCAGAGGGCGGTAAAAAACAGCGTTAGGAGCCTCTAACGCTGGTTTTGACGGCTACCGCCCAACTCTAAATCTAGGCCATAGTGTCCTGATAGGATAACAGATAGTGTTAATGAAATATGTAAGTGGTGTGGCAACAATTTATACAAAGTATTAATAGTGCAATAATGTGCATAGTGCATAATGTGTCACCCCAGCAGAGTTTGGTCATGAAGAGCGTGTAAGGAAACTGTCATAATTAATGGTCTTAAACCAAGTTACATCAGCCAGTGCAATCAACCTATGGGGATCAGAGAAGGATACAACACCCCTATAGTTGCTCCAATCAAGTATTTTGAACATGTTGACATACACGTCTCTCAGAAAGGGACTGTGTTTTGTCCCGAAACATCACAAATAAAAGTTTGTTTGTCACAGACGGCTGAAGACCAGTGAGTGCTTATTTTAAACAGTATATATATATATATATATATATATATATATATATATATATATATATATATATATATATATATATATATATTAAATATATATAATTAAAAAATGTAAAAATTACACTGTCCTTTAAGTAAACATTATATTGGTATTTATTTAAATAAAACTTAGTGAAGCTATACATTTTGATCCAATTCTTTCACAAATTTCTGACCACCACACTGCACACAATAAGAGCAATAATATCTTCTGGATTTCATACCAAGTTCCAAATGCTTAGTCACATATGCTGATGACAGAATAATAAATATCCCACCCCCATGTTGCATGTTGCCTCACACTGCTCAGTGATGTATCCATTTTTTTTTTTTTCAAGGATACTTGACTGGTAGCTCTTGAGATTCTTAACTTCCAAAAATGTACTATTTAATTAATACATATACACAGTAAAGTTGAAATAACAATTAATAAATGTAAAGTAAAATGTTGGCCAAATAACAACAAATATTACTAACTGACACAGACAGAAGTATTGTTTGAACCTTTTCTGGTTTTATATTCTAAAGATAAATAGGACATTCTGTTAGCTATCCCAACTCTTTAAAATTTTATGTGAAATGTCTCACAGGGCTTTCTAATTGTTAGTGCCTGCTTTCCAGAAGCCCTGTACTGAGTAAACTTCTGTAGATTGTAAGCTCTTATTATGCTTCCTTTATTCATTTGTTGTTGTTTAGACTGGGTTCTGTATACTTCTTTAAATGATTCAGTATCATTGAGTTACCTACTTGTGAAACCATCTTAGTGGAATTGGGCGCTGCTTTACAAATAGTTGATAATAATAAAATAACTTTACATGGGCTATATTTGACAGCTGTATTCCAGTGCATCAGATAACGCTGTCTGAGGAGATTTTCACACAATTTTTTAACAGATTTTTATATATGTTGTTTAAGTGTGTGTGTGTGTGGGGGGGGGTTATACTACATGTTGTTGCATGCGTACTACACATATTAACATAAACATACTCTGGCATTAATAAAATCTTAAAAATATAGCTCAAATACAACTTTTTAAACTTAAATATGGTCATCAGAATGTTCAATAATAATTTAAGTGAAGTGTTTGGCCATTGAAAGCTGTTAATTATAAGATTAATAAAAATGATATTGTTTTTTACATATGCCAATAACTGATATTCGGCTAGATTACAAGTGGATTGCTAATTTATTGCGTCCATTTGCAAACAGGCAAATTTGCCCATTTACGGGCCCACGATAAATAACCAGCTATTAAAAATGGCTGGTTATTGCTACAGCGGACCAGCGATCAGAAAATTAACCAGAGGTGAGACCTCTAGTTAATTTTCAAAATGTCCCCCAATTGCCCCCCAAATAAGTGTAGGTGGGGGGTGTTAGAAAAAAACGGCACTGGAAAGTACCTTTACATAGCGGTCTACGGGAACTGTGTGCTCCCTGTAAATATTTATGTATATGCATATATACATATATATTGATGTGTTTAATATGTGTATATACACATATTAACATAAATATATATGTTTATATTCATATACATATATATTTATATTTGCTGCCCATCACTGCGTGTCTCACGGCCAGGAGAATGAGGCTCCCTTTGGAGCCTATTAAAGCACACTCTATTGAGCGCAAAGCTTCCATGACCTTGCGTTTGTATTGTGGGCCACTTAAAATACCAGAGCTCCACTCGTAATCTGGCCCATTATAGGTAAGCGAAAAAAGATGCATATAAACACATTAGGCAGTCATCATCATCAATATTGAATCAATTAACCACCATATTTTAGTTTCAAATTGACAGTGTATCTTTTTCTTCCAGAAATGTTTGTAAAAATCCTACAAAACACCCTTAAAAACCTTGTTTCTCATACTACATACCACAAGCAGCCGGCCTTTAATATTTTCTCACAGCACTGGGTCCATTGTTATCTTATTCTTAGAGAGTTTTCACTATTTTAAATTAACAAACAGCTAGATTAGGAGTTTTGCGTTATTACTCAAAAAGCATCGTTATGCTTCATAACAATGCTTTTTCCCTAACGCCGCTATTACAAGTCTTGTCAGAATAGGTGTACCGCACACCTTTTTAGTCGTCACACAATGTCAGTACCGCACTTTTAAAAAAGTACTTTTTCAATGGGACTTCCATAGCGCCGGTATTACAAGTTTTGCGGTCAGGCCAAAAAGTGAGCGGTACAGCCTAAAACGACAAGATGCGTACCGCCATCTAAAGTCAGAGTTTTATGCTACAAATCTGTACCATAAAACTCGTAACTAAACTGTCACAAAGTACTCTAACACCCATAAACTACTTATTAACTCCTAAACCAAGGCCCTCCCGCATCGCAAACACTAGTTAAATATTATTAACCCCTAAACTGCCGTCCACCCACACCGCCGCTATAATAAACCTATTAACCACTAAACCGCAAACCCCCACAATGAAATATACTAAATTAAACTATTAACCCCTAAACCTCTGGCCTCCCACATCACTACATAAATATATTAACCCCTAAACCTAACCCTAACATAAACCTAACCCTCACAAAGTACTCTAACACCCATAAACTACCTTTTAACTCCTAAACCAAGGCCCTCCCGCATCGCAAACACCAGTTAAATATTATTAACCCCTAATCTGCCGTCCACCCACACCGCCGCTATAATAAACCTATTAACCACTAAACCGCAAACCCCCACAATGAAATATACTAAATTAAACACTTAACCCCTAAACCTCTGGCCTCCCACATCACTACATAAATATATTAACCCCTAAACCTAACCCTAACATAAACCTAACCCTAACACCCCTAACTTAAATATAATTAAAATAAATCTAAATAAACCATACAATTATTATCTAAATAATTCCTATTTAAAACTAAATACAAACTTACCTGTGAAATAAAACCTAAGCTAGCTACAATATTAATAGTTACATTGTAGCTAACTAAGGTTATATTTTTATTTCACAGCTAAGTTTGTATTTATTTTAACTAGGTAGACTAGTTAGTAAATAGTTATTAACTATTTAATAACTACCTAGCTAAAATAAATACAAAGTTACCTGTAAAATAAAACCTAACCTGTCTTACACTAAAAACTAACATTACAATTAAATAAAAAAAGAATCAAATACAATTATCTAAATTCCAAAAAAATAAACATTAAATTACACAAAATAAAAAAATGAAATTATCAAAAATAAAAACGAATTACTCCTAATCTAATAGCCCTATCAAAATAAAAAAGCCCCCCCAAATAAAAAAAAAAACCTAGCCTACACTAAACTGCCAATGGCCCTTAAAAGGGCCTTTTGCTGGGCATTGCCCCAAAGAAATCAGCTCTTTTACTTGTAAAAAAAATACAAACAACCCCCCAACAGTAAAACCCACCACCCACACAACCAAACCCCAAAAATAAAATTCTATCTAAATAAACCTAAGCTAACCATTGCCCTGAAAAGATCATTTGGATGGGCATTGCCCTTAAAAGGGCATTTAGCTCTTTTACATTGCCCATACCCTAAGCTAAAAATAAAACCCACCCAATAAACACCTAACACTAACCCACGACGATCCACTTACAGTTTTCGAAGACCGGACATCCATCCTCATCCAGGCGGCAGAAGTCCTGATCGAAGCCGGCAGAAGTCTTAATCCAAGCAGGCAGAAGTCTTCATTGAAGCCGGCAGAAGTCTTCATCCAAGCTGGCAGAAGTCTTCACTCAGACGGCATCTTCTATCTTCATCCATCCGGCGCGGAGCAGGTCCATCTTCAAGACATCTGGTGCAGAGCATCCTCTTCTTCCGATGGTCGCTGTAGAATGAAGTTTCCCTTTAAGTGACGTCATCCAAGATGGCGTCCCTTACATTCCAATTGGCTGATAGAATTCTACCAGCCAATAGGAATTAAAGGGGAAAAAATCCTATTGGCTGTTGCAATCAGCCAATAGGATTGAGCTTGCATTCTATTGGCTATTCCAATCAGGCAGATTAGGGGTGTTTAGACATGGTTTTTATGTCAGAGTGTTAGGTTTAAACGTAACTTTTTCTTTCTCCATAGACATCAATGGTGCTGCGTTACGGAGCTTTTGCTGCCGCGATCGCAGGTGTTAGGCTTTTTTTTGCCGGCTCTCCCTATTGATGTCTATGGGGAAATTGTGCACAAGCACGTCAAACAGCGCTTGTATTTGGATGAGGTATGGAGCTCAACGCCACCATATCGCCCACTCAAGCCGGGTTTTTTCAAACCTGTAATAGCAGCGCTATCAAAAGGTGAGTGATGAAAATAACGTACACGAAATTAGCGAGCAGCCATAACGCCATAACTTGTAATCTAGCCGAAAGTTATTTAAAAAAAAATGATTAAAATAACTGATAAGTATATTCAGATTGTTATAAATAGAAACAATATACAGACAGGCAAACACAAGAAGGGAAAGACAGATAGATAGATAAACAGATTAAAAAATAGACACCTAGATTACGAGTTTTGCGTTAGAGGCTGTGCGGTGCTAACGAGCAGTTTATGCTCACCCCTCACTTACAGACAGCGCTGGTATTATGGGTTTTTACAAACCAGACAAGAAGTGAGCGTTAAGCAAAATTTTGCTCATTACCGCACTCCAATACCAGCGCTGCTTACGTTAGCGGTGAGCTGGTGTAACATGCTTGTGCACGATTTCCCCATGGGAATCAACGGGGAGAGCCGGCTGAAAAAAAAGTCTAACACCTGCAAAAAAGCAGCGTAAAACTCCTTAACGCAGCCCCATTGATTCCTATGGGGAAATACATTTTATGTCTACACCTAATACCCTAACATGAACCCGAGTCTAAGCACCCCTAATCTTACACTTATTAACTCCTAATTTGCTGCCCCCGACATCGCCGACACCTACATTATAATTATTAATCCCTAATCTGCCGCTCCGGACACCGCCGCCACCTACATTATACTTATGAACCCCTAATCTGCTGCCCCCAACATCTCTGACACCTACATTATATTTATTAACACCTACTCTGCTGCCCCCAATGTCGCCGCCACCTACCTATCTATACTTATTAACCCCTAATGTGACGCCCCCACTAATGTGACGCTGCCACTATAATAAACATATTAACCCCTAAACCGCCACACTCCCGCCTCGCAAACACTAGTTAAATATTATTAACCCCTAATCTGCCGACCCTAACATCGCCTCCACCTACCTACATTTATTAAACCCTAATCTGTCACCCCCAACGTCGCCGCCACTATATTAAAGTTATTAACCCCTAAACCTAAGTCTAACCTTAAACCTAACACCCTCTAACTTAAATATAATTAAAAGAAATCAAAATAAATATTCCTATCATTAACTAAATTATTCCTATTTAAAACTAAATACTTACCTATAAAATAAACCCTAAGCTAGCTACAATATAACTAATAGTTACATTGTATCTAGCTTAGGGTATATTTTTATTTTACAGGCAAGTTTGTATTTATTTTAACTATGTAGAATAGTTACTAAATAGTTATTAACTATTTACTAGCTACCTAGTTAAATAAAGACAAATTTACCTGTAAAATAAAACCTAACCTAAGTTACAATTACACCTAACACTACACTATAATTAAATTAATTCCCTAAATTAAATACAATTAAATACAATTAAATAAAATTAGCTAAAGTACAAAAAAACCCCACTAAATTACAGAAAATAATAAAGATTTTTAAACTAATTACACCTTATCTAATCTCCCTAACAAAATTAAAAAAAAAACCTACCCTACACTAAATTACAAATAGCCCTTAAAAGGGCCTTTTGCGGTGCATTGCCCCAAAGTAATCAGCTCTTTTACCTGTAAAAAAAATTACAAATCCCCCCCAACATTAAAGCCCACCACCCACACAACCAACCCTACTATAAAACCCACCCAATACCCCCTTAAAAAAACCTAACACTAACCCCTTGAAGATCAACTTCCCGGGAGAAGTCTTCATCCAACCGGGCCGAAGTCCTCAACGAAGCCGGGAGAAGTCTTCAGTCATTCAGTGTTAGCCGTCGGAAGGAAGAGGATGCTCTGCATCGTATGTCTTGAAGATGGACCCGGTCCGCGCCGGATGGATGAAGATAGAAGATGCCGTCTGGATGAAGACTTCTGCCCGTCTGGAGGACCACTTTGCCCGGCTTGGATGAAGACTTCTCCCGGATTCATTGAGGACTTCGGCCCGGTTGGATGAAGACTTCTCCCGGTAAGGTGTTAGTGTTAGGTCTTTTTAAGGGGGTATTGGGTGGGTTTTAGAGTAGGGTTGGTTGTGTGGGTGGTGGGTTTTAATGTTGGGGGGATTTGTAATTTTTTTTTACAAGTAAAAGAGCTGATTACTTTGGGGGCAATGCCCCGCAAAAGGCCCTTTTAAGGGCTATTTGTAATTTAGTGTAGGATAGGGCTTTTTTTATTTAGGTTTTTTTTTTATTTTGTTAGGGGGATTAGATTAGGTATAATTAGTTTAAAAATCTTGTAATTTGTTTATTATTTTCTGTAATTTAGTGTTTGTTTGTTTTTGTACTTTAGCTAATTTTATTTAATTGTATTTAATTTAGGGAATTAATTTAATTATAGTGTAGTGTTAGGTGTTAGTGTAACTTAGGTTAGGTTTTATTTTAACTATTTAATAACTATTCTACCTAGTTAAAATAAATACAAACTTGTTTATATAGATAGAACTTGTCCAAGCATAAGCGCAGCCTATGAATAATATTTTCAGGTAGACTTTAGTATATAAAGAGATAAGCATTGAGATGTCTTTATTACTGTCATTGTCAGTTTGGTATTGTTTTTCGATAAGGAAAAAGGTTAAAACAAGAATCTAGGATGCATGGTTTTTGCATTGTATCTTTCCCTGTAAGATTGACTATGCGATTGTTATTACTGCATTCTTCCTTGTTTGTTTTGTCGATCTCTTTGTATCATGGATTCTTAATAAAAAGTTTTGGGGAAAAAAAAATAAAAAAAAATACAAACTTGCCTGTAAAATAAAAAATAAACCCTAAGCTAGCTACAATGTAGCTATTAGTTATATTGTAGCTAGCTGAGGGTTTATTTTACAGGTAAGTATTTAGTTTTAAATAGGAATAATTTAGTTAATGACAGTAATTTTTATTTAGATTTATTTTAATTATATTTAAGTTAGGGGGTGTTAGGGTTAGACTTAGGGGTTAATAACTATAGTATAGTGGCGGCGACGTTAGGGACGGCAGATTAGGGGTTAATAAATGTAGGTAGGTGGCGGCGATGTTAGGGATGGCAGATTAGGGGTTAATAATATTTAACTAATGTTTGCGAGGTGGGAGTTTGGCAGTTTAGGGGTTAATATATTTATTATAGTGGCGGCAATGTCCGGTTCGGCAGATTAGGGGTTATTTTTTTTTATTTTAGTGTTTGCGATGCGGGACGGCCTCGGTTTAGGGGTTAATAGGTCGTTTATGGGTGTTAGTGTACTTTTTAGCACTTTTGTTAAGAGTTTTATGCTACGGCGTTAAAGTGTAAAACTCTTAACTACTGACTTTAAAATGCATACAGTCTTGACAGGAGAGGGTCTACCGCTCACTTTTTGGCAGACTCGTAATACCGGCGCTATGCAAGTCCCATTGAGAAAAGAGGATACGCAATTTACGTAAGTGGATTTGCCCTTTGCGGTATTTTTAAGTCTGGCCAAAAAAGTGAGCGGTGAGCCTGTAACTTTAAGACTCGTAATACCAGCGGGCATTAAAAAGCAGCGTTAGGACCTCTTAACGCTGCTTTTTAAGCCTAACGCACAACTCGTAATATAGCAGAATTTGTGGTATTACTGGTTTATTTCTTTAGTTGATCAACTCACAATAGAACCAAAAAGTCCATGGGCTAGATTACAAGTGGTACGCAAAAAAAAATTTTTAATATAATTTTTTATTGGAAAGATAACACAGAGAACAAATAAGAACATTGAGTCAATGATAGGATACAATTCCATATATATATATATATATATATATATATATATATATATATATATATATATATATATATATATATATATATATATATATATATATATATTTACATAAATCCTGTGACATGTATCTTAGCACTTTTTTTTACATTTGACTTTATAGAGGTTTTTGTCCATCATAACTATATGAAGGTGGTATAATCCAAAAGAGAGAGTTGAAAATATGTTGCAAGAGAAAGGCTAATCCAAGTGAATGTTCTTTCTGCAAGTATTTCTGTCCAATAAGATGTTTCAAGTGCCATGCTAATTTGTATTGCTCATAAGTGCTAACTGTGCTCAAGGTAAAAAAAAAATAGTGTTGTCAAGTTAGCACTGGTGTTACATGTGTAAAGTAAAAAGTGAGTGTGCCAGCAAAATACTCAAGCTCCCTAACTTCAGGACTTCGGATATTGCGACTGTACTAGCTCCCTCTCCTATGGGGCACGCTAAAAAATTCCTACTCCCTTAACTAACATGAAACTGTGCTATATCAACTGCGCTAAAGCCGAAGGTGCGTTAGGAATACTTGACAATCCAATGTTCTTCACTTAGAAGAAAATATTATTTTTAGTTTATAAATATTGATTTCTATATACAGGCATATATGTAGATATTTTTGTAAAATATATATCTATACCTATATATCTATTTGAATATATACAGATATATATACAGTATATATATATTTATATATGGGTATATATTTTATAATCAGATATATATACTGTATATATAGAAATATATATATTTTTTGTAAGTGAAGAACATAGGAATGTGAAATATTTAATTAAAAATGATATTCCATATTTCAAGGTATTTAACTGGAAGCCCCATTTACAACACTTTTGTATGCTTTTGGAGTGTGTAAAAGTGTCAGATACTTAATACCGGGCTGCAGTACAACTCATTTCAATTCAGAGGATTTTGAGGGTCCATAAAACCTTATTTTTATAAACAAATCGAATCTCTTTAAAACAGCTTTTTGTTATTAGCTAAGATCTTTGAATCTCATCTAAATAGTATTTCTGGAGATAATTTTATTGAATCATATTAATATCCTATTTTTTATTAGTCAGAAAAATAACCATATAAACAGTTTTATACTGTAAACTATGATATACGTTTCTAATAAAAGGCATATGGAAATAAACTATTTGCTTTAATGTACCATTTGAATCCATGCCAAATTCATGTTATAAGCCTTAATATGAATTCAAATCTGCTCATTGATTTTATTTTTTAGTTAACAATGTACGGTCAAAGTTTGGCTTTGCCCCACTATTGTATTTTTTTTGCTCCCACTACAATCCAAAGCAGCCAATGACTATTCTATGATATGACTATGACAGGCTAAGTCAGTGTAAATGGACATCAGCAGTGGGGGCAAGGGGGGAAGATGTCCCCCCTGGGATTTTTTCCCATATAGCCAAGCATAAGCATGAGGTCTGTTATGTTGTATTTTGCCCAGAAATCAACTTCACCCAGCAGTGATTCAAACCTTCTCCCAGCTGACGAGTGGCAAACACCACAAAACAGTCTGTCCTGGGATGGTTCTGAATCACTGCACTAACCCTAGCTAAGCTTATAAGCTGTGTGAACAGCGATGCTTTGGCATAAAGGGAGTTTGCATAAAAGCAGACTTGAAGTAGAAAAGTGTGTCATTGTGAACCTCATTTGCATATCTTACCCAGAATCCTTTGCTGCATTGGAAACAATGTAATTCAGAGGTTTTCTGTGGGAAAAACAAGCCTTGTGGCCTATCTAGATTTGTTAATGAACTACACAATGAGTTATTCTCTATGTTTATATATATATATATATATATGTGTGTGTGTGTGTGTGTGTGATATTTTAAAATAATGTTTTAGATGTGGCTCATGATTTTTTTTAACCCTTACACTTTACGTCAAGTCTCAGTCCTGCTAATTCTTCTTCCTCTATTTGGAAGTTTAATTTTAAGTTTAAATTTAAGTTTAATTTTGTAATAGCGCCATTTAGCAAGGTCATGATGTCCATTGAAAGTCATGAGTGCGCTAGAGCAATGTCTGCCTTGCTAAACCTTCTCCGGTAAATCTGATTTACCATGAACTTGTAATATCAAATTATGTGCTAATATTAGCATTGTCCAGCAATATTGCTTGTTGCGTCCTGCGTTATCATTAGTGTGACACTTGTAATCTTGCCCCATGAATGTAAAGCATCTAAAATAAATTAACGTAAGTAACTTGAATTTCTTACAATGCAATACAACAGAATTATTTGTGACCAGTGAATCATGTCATTGTTTTGGAGGAAGGAGTTCACCTTGAAACATATAAGGCTTATAGCTTGTGTCCAATTCATTTTAATCTGTGGGTTTTAAAGACTATCACAAATGCTTATTTTGACTAAACTTCCAAGAGTAGGTCAGTAAAAGAATCATTACTTAGTCTGTTGAATAGATTTTTTGAGCTGCCAAAAAGGATGCCAAGGCACGTATATGTAAGATTAGATCACCTTAGCAATGGGGTAAAGTAGAGGTGATGAAGACTAAAACTGAGAATTTGGCCAAGAGACCAGTGTCAAATGCACTTTTGAAAATAAAGCCAAATTTCAAAGTCGAGGGGAAATCCAAGCTGAAATTTGAGTAAAGTTACAGTCACTCATTACTTATGATATCATTTTAGGCACAATTTTGTGTCAGCATGACATCCTCTGTATAGTAACACTTTAATTGTAACTCTTTTTTTTTATGCTAAATTTTGTCTTAAAGAGACAGTCAACACCCACGGTAACTTAAGGCCATACCATAGATCCGGAATAGAAGAGGCAGCTACAACGCATCGATGTTGATGAGCTCTAACGGTATTTGAGTAATCAACGAAAATACATAGGTTTATTCCTTGAAAATATCTCTTCCAAACTCCCCCCACTATTACGCATAAACCTTCTTTTTAATTGAATCCTCCAATCGCAATGACATCCTCGGTTGGTTTGTGAGCGTGCAGAAGATAATGCACATACGCATTATCAAAACAGAACCATCATTTTTTCAAAATGAAAGAGCATCTGAAAACATCAGAGAAGGGGACAAAGGAGGAGGGGGAGGAGTTTGGCAGCCATGTTTTCAAGGAATAAGCCTATGTATTTTCGGTGATTACTCAAAGACCGTTAGAGCTTATCAACATCGATGCGGTGTAGCTGCATCTTTTATTCCGGATCTATGGTATGGCCTTAAGTTACCTTAATTTTAAAGAAAATACACACATTAAAAGAACAGTAAAACAGTATTTTTATTTTACGAACACATGTAGCGGTATTTTCCAGCTTTTAACAGCATAAATAAAGACGGACCCCTGCACAACAATCAACAACAATCAACAACATTAGCAAATGTTCTTAAGTCATCCCTTTGAGAAATTTTAGTCACTTTCACTGCCTTTCTCTCCACCAATAGCGGTATTTCTGCTCAGGGTTTCATCACTACTTTCAATGCTTTCTACATCACTTTCACTGTTTTCTTCATCATTCTTCTGATCCACTTCTCTCTGATCTTCCCACAATACATCATCTTCACTACCATTCAATGCATTTGACAGGCAACATTTTTTGAAACCTTTTATGATTGATTCTGAAGATATCATTTCCCACGCTGAAATAATCCACTGGCACAGCAAAGTCACTGATGGTTTCTTAATTTTGCCGCTTGGTGTGAGGGCATGATTTCCAGCCACAAGCCATTCAGAATACTGCTGACGTAGATTATCTTTAAATGGCTTGTTGACCACAACATCAAGAACTTGGAGTTAGGATGTCATACCCCCTGGTATGACTACCAAATCTGATTTAAAGGATGCAATCTAACTTTTTACATCAGGTGTTAAATGTCCTTTAAAGGCATCCAATGCCAGCATTGCTTTTATTGTACAAAGAGCACCAGGCCTATTCTTCCAAACAAATGAAAGCCAATCATTCATCAGCTCCTTGCTCATCCATCCCTTTTCATGGCATCTAACAATTAAGCCTCTTGGAAGACTTTCTTTTGGCATAGTTTTCCTTTTTAGGATCACATAAGGTGTCAGCTTATGACCATCAGCTGTAACAGATAACATTGCTGTGATACTTAATTTTTCATTGCCTGTGGTCCTCATAAGAATGGATTTTGCTCCTTTTTGATCCACAGTTGTATTACTTGGCATATCAAAGAAAACAGGAGTTTCATCAGCATTTCCAATTTTGCTCAATGGATAGTTGTGATTTTTTCTGAGCTCTATGACATACAGTTAAAATGCAAGCCAAGCAGCTTTTCATTAAAGTCAACAGGTAGTCTTTGTGCTAGTGCTGTTCTGCGTCTCAGAGAGAGGCCATTTCTGAGCATATATCTACGGCACCATCCAAGGCTTGCTTTAAATTCATGCCTGGGAATATTTAATTCACTGGCTATTTCTAATGCCTTCAATTGTATGATTTTGCGGGTGACAGGCATTCCATTTTTTCTTTGTTCTAGAATGAAGGGAACCACTGCTGCATCAACTTCACAATACCTCCCTTTCTTAGGCCCTCTGAATGATTTTCTTAGAAGCCGAGTTTTCTAGTTTCTGATGTATCAGCTTCCATCTACGTACATTTTTTTCATCTATGTCATATTTTCTGGCGGGTTCCCTATTGTTTGTTTGTTCAGCATATTTTTAAGACTTTTATCTTAAAATTTGAATTGTAACTTCGTCTTTTCCTTTGGCTAGTAGAATTTCGAATCTCCACATGATCATCCATATTGGTACCGGTATTTTACTGTATGTTAGCTCCTGTACAAAAATCCACATTATCAATTACGGTAAAAGTATCTGTATATGTTTTTTTTTTCATGAGTACAGTAAATTACGGTAGAAAGTTGCTGAAAATTGCATGCTCTATCTGAATCATGATAGAAAAAAATGTGGGTTTAGTACCGGTATCCCTTTAACCTGGATTTTCACGGTGCTGCAAATCGTCTAACACAGTTGTCTACCGGTAATTTGCAGCATGTGTCCTGGAGTCTTTGACATTGGTGCAATGCTATGCTGAATAATGGCTGCAGCGCAATGCATACCTCCTAACATTTCAAAATCCAAAATAGGGACCCCCCCCAACTGAGCAGAAATGTGATATGTGGTGGACAACAGCAGGGATACAGAGTTGCTTAACCAAAAAAAAGTACCAGTATAAGCACATACGCAAACACATACCATATGCCAAATTTTAACAACCAAGAGCAACTCTGCCTGAAAGGCACACTGTGAGATAAGCAGCATACTAGAATATGCAGATCTGCTCACATGATGACCTGCAGACACAGACTGCCTTTACTTTAATAGGGGGACCAGGTAACCACATCAAGTCTAACAAAATAAAGCTGCAATGTTTGCAAGTGATCAAGACCAGCACTTCCAAATGTCTAAGCAATAAGTCCCAATGTAGGGTGCCAGCTCCCAGGGGGTCCTTTTCAACTTCCCCAAGAGTATAGAATAAAACAAAAGAAAGATGCTGCACTCAGTATGGTCATCTCAAATGTGAAAAAAACTTTATTCAGGCATTAAAGCTATAATGGCTAAATAAAGGCTTTTTTCACATTTGAAATTACCTACTAGTAGGAGTAAGGAGTACAGCATCTTTCCTTTGTTTTATTTTAACAGACCATTATTAAAGCTGCAATTTTTTATTTAATAGTATGGTATTTTTAGCAGGTATGATGTGAAGGGGGGAAAAAAAGTTTCTTACCAAACAATATCAGAGGCAAAACAGACTCACATGGGACATCCTATGCTCCGCCCACTTCCTCCCTACCCAACTCCGGCAGACTGCAATACCCATAAGGCCATATGGTGAACCTGTCATGTTTCAACACTGTTGCTTTAAATGGCCAATTACCGGTACATTGCAAATCTCCTTTTAAGGCCCTCCTTCTTAACATGCTTAGTTAACTTGCATACTGCCTTTCTGCACATTCCTATAATCATCCTCCTTGAACCTAAGTACCGGTAGTTGTACGAACTGTTCCATTCCGGATAAGCTAATAACGGACTCTGCCTACCTCTCCGTTCAGCACACAGCTCCTACTGTGATGACATCATCAGCTACAGCCACATCTGCCACTCCATCCCTGCAGACCGCAACGCCTGTGAAAGAAGCATTTAACAACATCTTCGGTTCACTCCAAGAAGACTGCTACTGCTCAGTCGCAGGTAATATTCCAATAGGAGCTTGGTCTTCCTCCTGCAAGTTTGGTCCAAGGAGCGTTCCTCCAGATACTCGCTCAGGTATCACTGTAACACATAGGGCTACTGGACTACTGGTGCACAATAATTCTCTACCCATATTACTGTATAAGTTACCGGTACATTCCTTATTTACTGTACTAGGCAATATTAAGCAGAAAAAGCCGAAAAATACAGATTATAGGCCTCGCCCGGCATATAGGCAGCACTGCAACTTTAAAGGTAGAAATCAAGGGGAAAAAGTGCGGCCTATATGCGGAACAATACGGTATATAAAAATACATACTTAATAATGAAAAAACAGAACATAGGAATGTAAAATATGTGTAACACGCTTCATGTTTCGCTGGTTTAGGTCTAACACAGTGTCGTGATTAGTAATCTTAGTAAGCACGTTCTTAAAATATTAAAAATAAAATATTAAAATATATTTATATATTTAATATATTAATAATATTTATTAACGCACTACCCTTTATGCAAGGTTTTCAGTCGCTCTAATCTGACAAGTGTAAAATGCGATTGCACTCTTGTGATCCCGTTTACTTTCAACTTGTAATATGAGTGCTGTATCCGTTGCAAGTAAAAACCCGATATCGCTCACTCGCAATGGTTAGCGCGCCACCTGTAATCTAGCCCATAGTTTGTAAAAGGCACTGTTCATTAAAATGCAATAATTTTAATTTATTTTAATATATTACTTCTTATGTCTAAATTTTAGTTCTCCCTGGCTATATGTGTGTAACTTTATTTGTGTGTGTGATTATAAGTGTTTTTGTGTCTGTATGTCTATCTATTAATTAAGTCTCCTTACAGGAAAAGCAGGCAAAGTAAATTATGCAGGTACATTATAAAGTTGTTTTTACTATGCATATTTAAACATATTTGGGGAGCAACATTTTGAGTTTACTATCTCTTTAATTCCTGGGGTGGTGTTGTGTGTATCTGCAACACCATGCATATCTATGTATGACTGGACTGACAAACCTAAAACTCAGTGCCCAAAATGTACTCCTCAATTACTTACCTTGGCCCACTACCCATTCCACATTACTCCTTCATTGCTCCTAATTACACAATTCCATCTTCTTTTCAACTTGCAAATCACAGCACCTGCCTAAGGCCAGCCCTGGTTTATATAAGTAGAAACCCTAATGTAACATCATTGCTGCCCATTTGCCCACCTGAGTCAAACTTTTATTTTTTTGCCCCCCTCCCCTGAAAAAAATTCTGTGGACGCCCATGCGTACTGTGTTGCTCAATTGCGCATTTCAGAGGAGCAGACTGAAGGAATCTGTGCATCTGACTATATAAAGTACATGTAAAAAATTAGATTTGGTAGGGGGCAACTTGAAGTCAGCTAAGGAGGTACATTTTTAATAAAAGTAAATAAATTAAACAGATTCCATGTAGTATTTGGGAGGTGGCATAGTTTAAACAATGTCTGGAATAGAAGGGAGTGGAATATTCATTTAAAAATATATATTTAAGCAAATAGGAAAACTGATTAAGAGATGCTATTGATGATACAACTAGAATCTAAGACTGTGTCCTTACACATTGCATCACAATATAAAAATCAGCAATCCAGAGATTATTAATATTATAAATATATTCAGTTAGGGGATTACTGATCCTTTACCCTAGCTCATAATACTAATTTTTTTTTCTGTTTCAAATATCAATATTATTTATTCTTTAAAGTATCTGTGATCGTTCAAGATGATATAATGTATTAAATTGTGGCTTCAAGTTGGCATATGGGATTTGTCTAATACAATACATTCCTGAGATGTAGAGAAAACAGATGGTAATAAATCTGGTAAATTTACAGAGCAGTCTGTAAAACTGGCTCTTTTTTTATTGCAGAAGGCCAACTGTCTACCAAACTATAAAATATATAAAAACACAGAAAGCCATAAAAAACACTTTAAATTAAATTAGAAAAATTATGATTTTGGCAGTTTTATGATTGCCAGGATAAAGGCTTTGAATTGGTAGAAAAACAAGAGAAAAAGGACAAACAGCACCTAAACAGACACTTAAATGTGTGTCATTTTTATTAATAGGACTTTTAGATGGATTTGGCTCTATGTTAATTTTCTGGTGCTGAAATTTAAGGAAATGTATAAACAAAAATACAGAAAGTGAGCTATAGCACGGTTCCCCAATTCCATTCCTCGGGACCCACTAACCTGATCTTTAGGATTACCTTGGAAGAGTACAGGTAGGATAAACACAGCATCTGATTATATTCCCTGTGCTGTACTCCAGAAATCCTGAAAATCTGGTCTGATAACGAGTCCTATACTTTACTGTATATTAAGAAAGCATGATACTTTAACCCCTTAACCCAATAGGACATATATATGTCACGCGGTACAAAACTGTTCATACTGCATAACGTGAATTTACGTAGCAGCTGCAGGAAGCTCTAGTAGTCTTGGCTGTCACTTGAGCTTGTCTTCCTGAGCTGCAGGCATCTGTCTGCATATGGAAATGGAGCACGTTCGGTACTCTGGTTCCATAAGAAGGTAAATGCCAGATTGTTACAGATAGTGTGTGTGGTCACGGTGTTCTGTCAGAATAAGCTACTGGTCAGAGTAAAGCTATGTGATGTCACTGTATTCCAAATTGCCATCACAAATATGTTTGGAATGCGGTGACCTCACAGAGTGCATGCAAACTACACGGGTAGCTTATTTTGACACAGGGAACATTCGTCAAGCTATGACTCTGTGACTGCTTACTCGCATGTGCAGTCACAAAGGTAGCTTATTCTGACTGATGTTCTCATTGTTATACAATGTCTTGCATACAAACTTCGGGAGGCAAATGCAGTCACAGAGGTAGTAGCTTATGATGATGGAAGAGTTAAAAAATGTATTTTGACCTGCATCTTTACTTTTGTTACAGTTTTCCGTCACTATACCTTACTTTTTTAGACTGTTCAGTTTTGTTACATAATGTATTGTCACCTGCCTCTTCCATCATTATAAGCTTACTTTTTACACTCTCAGAACATCTGTCACAATAAACCACCTCTGTGACTGCGCATGTGAGTAAGCAGTTACAGAGGCATAGCTTGACGAATTTCTCCTTTGTCAAAATAAGCTACCTGTGCAGTCTGCATGCGATTTGTCAGAGCACCACATTCCAAACATACAGGGAGTGCAGAATTATTAGGCAAGTTGTATTTTTGAGGATTAATTTTATTATTGAACAACCATGTTCTCAATGAACCCAAAAAACTCGTAAATATCAAAGCTGAATAGTTTTGGAAGTAGTTTTTAGTTTGTTTTTAGTTATAGCTATTTTAGGGGGATATCTGTGTGTGCAGGTGACTATTACTGTGCATAATTATTAGGCAACTTAACAAAAAACAAATATATACCCATTTCAATTATTTATTTTTACCAGTGAAACCAATATAACATCTCAACATTCACAAATATACATTTCTGACATTCAAAAACAAAACAAAAGCAAATCAGTGACCAATATAGCCACCTTTCTTTGCAAGGACAATCAAAAGCCTGTCATCCATGGATTCTGTCAGTGTTTTGATCTGTTCACCATCAACATTGCGTGCAGCAGCAACCACAGCCTCCCAGACACTGTTCAGAGAGGTGTACTGTTTTCCCTTCTTGTAAATCTCACATTTGATGATGGACCACAGGTTCTCAATGGGGTTCAGATCAGGTGAACAAGGAGGCCATGTCATTAGATTTTCTTCTTTTATACCCTTTCTTGCCAGCCACGCTGTGGAGTACTTGGACGCGTGTGATGGAGCATTGTCCTGCATGAAAATCATATTTTTCTTGAAGGATGCAGACTTCTTCCTGTACCACTGCTTGAAGAAGGTGTCTTCCAGAAACTGGCAGTAGGACTGGGAGTTGAGCTTGACTCCATCCTCAACCCGAAAAGGCCCCACAAGCTCATCTTTGATGATACCAGCCCAAACCAGTACTCCACCTCCACCTTGCTGGCGTCTGAGTCGGACTGGAGCTCTCTGCCCTTTACCAATCCAGCCACGGGCCCATCCATCTGGCCCATCAAGACTCACTCTCATTTCATCAGTCCATAAAACCTTAGAAAAATCAGTCTTGAGATATTTCTTGGCCCAGTCTTGACGTTTCAGCTTGTGTGTCTTGTTCAGTGGTGGTCGTCTTTCAGCCTTTCTTACCTTGGCCATGTCTCTGAGTATTGCACACCTTGTGCTTTTGGGCACTCCAGTGATGTTGCAGCTCTGAAATATGGCCAAACTGGTGGCAAGTGGCATCTTGGCAGCTGCACGCTTGACTTTTCTCAGTTCATGGGCAGTTATTTTGTGCCTTGGTTTTTCCACACGCTTCTTGCGACCCTGTTGACTATTTTGAATGAAACGCTTGATTGTTCGATGATCACGCTTCAGAAGCTTTGCAATTTTAAGAGTGCTGCATCCCTCTGCAAGATATCTCACTATTTTTGACTTTTCTGAGCCTGTCAAGTCCTTCTTTTGACCCATTTTGCCAAAGGAAAGGAAGTTGCCTAATAATTATGCACACCTGATATAGGGTGTTGATGTCATTAGACCACACCCCTTCTCATTACAGAGATGCACATCACCTAATATGCTTAATTGGTAGTAGGCTTTAGAGCCTATACAGCTTGGAGTAAGACAACATGCATAAAGAGGATGATGTGGTCAAAATACTCATTTGCCTAATAATTCTGCACTCCCTGTATTTACTGTAAATATTTCACATTGAAATGTTCTTCACATAAGGGAATAAGTATTTATAAATAGATATTTTGATATATATCTGTATATAATTTTATATATATATATATATATATATATATATATATATATATATATATATATATATATATATATATATATATATATATATATATATATATATATAAAACAAAATCCAGTGGTAAAGCACTCTCAATTATAATCCGGGGTGCACAGCATAAGTACAAACAATCCCAAAAAGAAGCAGGCACTCTACGTTTGAATTCTCAAAAATGATTTACTACGTGACGTTTCGGGGTTTCACCCCCGTCCTCAGACTTACAACAACAGTGACAAAAGAACAGTGACATACTTATACCCCCCTGCACCAATTATGTATTCAATAAACCAATAATGTAATAAACAACATCAGATACAATCACCTAAACTCCATCATGATCCGGCTCACAGCGGTGCACACCCGGCGCTTCAATTGCGTCATCTGAGAGGAGACACCGCACTCTAATGGGTCACACCCCCGGAAGCCGCCAACCACCTACCCGTGCCAACCACAGCAAATATACGTCATCAAAGACGTTGTATGTGGCTGGAGGCTCAATTATCAGTGATCGTATAACCAACAGTAAAACCCTGTGAAATAAAAAGTGTAAAATACATTATTAATATATATAGCATGTAATACAAGTTAAAAACATAAGCAACATCAAATTCTAATTCTATTAGGATAAGACACAGCCTGTACTCTACTAAATATGTTGTTATTCTGTTGTGAAACCTAGATGGCTAGACATGAAGTAGGTTTAAGCATATAGTACATAATAGCAGTATGAAGTGATGATATGTAATTAAGTTTGGGGATCCTAACTTTACCCATGTGTTTATTTATTTATTTATTTACTTATGAGTTTAAATCAGCTCCTTCTTATGTCTTATGTCTTATGTCTAGCCATCTAGGTTTCACAACAGAATAACAACATATTTAGTAGAGTACAGGCTGTGTCTTATCCTAATAGAATTAGAATTTGATGTTGCTTATGTTTTTAACTTGTATTACATGCTGTATATATTAATAATGTATTTTACACTTTTTATTTCACAGGGTTTTACTGTTGGTTATGCGATCACTGATAATTGAGCCTCCAGCCACATACAACGTCTTTGATGACGTATATTTGCTGTGGTTGGCGGCTTCCAGGGGTGTGACCCATTAGAGTGCGGTGTCTCCTCTCAGATGACGCAATTGAAGCGCCGGGTGTGCACCGCTGTGAGCCGGATCATGATGGAGTTTAGGTGATTGTATCTGATGTTGTTTATTACATTATTGGTTTATTGAATACATAATTGGTGCAGGGGGGGTATAAGTATGTCACTGTTCTTTTGTCACTGTTGTTGTAAGTCAACATATGTATGTATAGATATACATTTTACAAAAAAAACATCAGATATACTGTATATATATAGAAATATGTATTTAAGAATAGAATATATTCTGCTATGTGAAGAACATTGGAGTGTGAAATGTTAATATTTCATGTGGGGTTAGCGCACTTGAAAAAATGTGATTGGGTTTGCTCACGAGTAAGGGTGTTAGGTTTTTTCCACTTTTCGCGCTCCATTGAAGTAGATGGAGGAATATGTTAATGCAGTCATGAAATTCGGATTTGAGCTTTTTGCGTGTTTCGGGTTAACACTCGTGAGAAACTTTTTACTTTTGACACCTGCAAAAAACTTACTTCTAGCGGATTTAACGCATTAGTGGGAGCGCAAACTACTGCTCCACTCGTAATCTATGGAAATTACAAAGGAAACTAGTTAGTATTACATCCCGAAGGTTTTCCGGGATGCAGAAGGTTGTAGCTGTTAGTTACTATTAACAGATTACATTTAACTATATATACTATTAAGGTTTACAAATTTAGTACAAATACACATTTAAAGGGACAGTCAAATCAAAATTAAACTTTCATTTTTCAGATAGAACATACAATTTTAAACAACTTTCCAATTTACTTCCATTAAAAAAGTGCACAGTCTTTTTATATTTAAATGTTTTGAGTCACCAGCTCCTACTGAGCATGTGCAAGAATTCACAGAATAAGTGTATATGCATTTGTGATTGGCTGATGGCTGTCACATGGTACAGGCGGAGTGGAAATAGACATAACTTTTACAAATGTCAGAAAAAAAAAAATCTACTATTCATTTGAAGTTCAGACTAAGTGCTATTACATTGTCTTGTTATCTTTCATTTGTTTATTATGCAAATCTACTGAGTTGACTTGTCCTTTAAAGGGACAGTCAACACCAAAATGTTTGCTGTTTTAAAAGATAGATAATCCCTTTATTACCCATTCCCCAGTTTTGAATAACCAACAATGTTATATTAATGTACTTTTTACCTCTGTGATTAACTTGTATCTAAGCATCTTCTGACAGCCCCCTGATCACATGACATTTTATCTATTATCTATTGACTTTCATTTTAGCCAATTAGTGCAGTGTCTGCCACAATCCATGATCAAAATGTTACCTATATGGTTTACATGAACTAGCTCTCCCCTGTTGTGAAAAGCAAATAAAAAAGCATGTGATAAGAGGCGGCCTTCAAGGGCTTAGAAATTATCATATGAGCCTTCTTAGGTTTAGCTTTCAACTAAGAATACCAAGAGAACAAAGTAAACTGGCGATAAAAGTAAATTGGAAAGTTGTTTAAAATTACATGTCGTATTTGAAACATGAAAGTTTTTTTGGACTTGACTGTCCCTTTAAGTATCTAAAGAGAAGTGTGGAACTGCTTTTTGAATAAGAGAAGTCTTTTTTTCTGCTCCGTGGTGCTGAGAGCCACAGAAACCCCCCAGTAGAAAAGCAACCTTAATTTAAAGGAACCACTCATATCACTGTTCATTTTTTAGCTCAGTTACTCTCGTGTATAAACAAATATGTTCTCATATACTCAGTTACACAAGAAATGCACCAAGAATGATATACTGTACCTTGCTTAATCAAACTTTAGTTTAAGTAGATATATGTCATATTTCTTCATGTAAATTCTGTCTGAGGTACTGCCCACTTGACTGAACCTTGTAATAGGGGATATAATTATACTTATGCAGGGCACTCACAAACTAAAAGACCCTGTGAATGATACCTACATTCTTTTAAATTCTGTAATACATTTAAAAGGTCAAAACTGATTGTTTTTGGATGATAAGCTATTATGTAAGATGATGATACTAAAGTTAACCAGAAACTCCTATTTGATCCCTTTAAAACTAAGGTCTCAAAATGTCCCAAAGTCGCATTCATTAAAGGAGTTTAGAAACCGGTACATAGTGACATGATATAAATAAAATAAATCTAATGTTTATCCCCTGTACAGGAAGGAGTTTCCAATCCCACGAGAGACTGCCAGGAGCTAATATAAAAATACCAACCATACCAAACTCTCAGTACACCCCTTTTTAATAGTTAAAAAAAACAATTACGTTATGCTTACAATACAATTTTAAAGTATAACAGGTGGCCACATAATCATATATGGTACAATACCAGAATGAAATGTGTCAAGTTCACTAATTTATTTACCATTTTGAATATGAACAAGTCTTGCATAATGGGGGGGAAGAAACAAAATATTCCTCAATTTTTTTAGTTCTTTTTGTAGAAAATGGATATGCATTGCTATCAATTAAAGCGATATTATATTTAAACATATCTATCGTTCATATGAATAAATAACATTTAAACATGTTGAAAACTGTGTGCCTTTAAACTGTGGGTTAAAACTGTTTAAAGTGACCGTGTATTGTAAAATTAATTTTGCCATAATATATTTCCAATGACTTGTTATACCAAAAACAGAGTATAAAATGTATGCAAAATTGTTTCCTTTGTGTTTATTTTTGTATATGAAATAGCTGTTGTTGTTGTTGTTTGAAATGGCAACCTATTCGCACTATATTTAATTATTTCTAATTAGTGATCAATAGTGTGACAAAGGAACCCCATTTGACTGCTGATAATATCTTGTGCTATCAAGAACAATCACAGAAAAAAACATAGACTGATTAAGCAAAAAGTAGTTAATCTGTTCTAAAATTTGAAAGTTTTTGGTTATAAATGATTAATCTATAAAGATACAATGTATTTTTACTGAGCGCACATCTCAGATTACATTTCAGAGAAGAGAGAAAAAGCTGTCTTTTCTGATAGTTACATGTTAAGATAGAATTTCGTTATGTTACTTTAGAAGACCAAATCAAGATATGGTTCAATAATATATCTATTTAAACTCCTTCATAGATATATAATATTTTCCAGGGAGAGAATTACTGCTGAATTCTGCCTCGTACAACCAAGCAACGTTGTTTATTGTTTGGCAGTATTATTTACGTATCCACAACAAACTATGATGTCAGGAGAAATTCAACTCTTTGTTCCAATAAATTAGAAATGTGGCTGGGTGGGTCAGTTTACTTAATACATTAAAGAAAAAAAGAAAAATCAAAGCACAAAGGAAAAGGAAAAATACTGCATTTATAAAAAAATAAATAAAACTAACCTCAAAAATATAAAATTAACAAGATTATTTATGAAGGCAAACCAATAAAATGCATTAATGGCAAAAAATAACATTTATTTTTTGTGCAAATGCAACATTACACCTTTTTTGCAGAATTATCTTCCAATTTACAGTTTTTACAGTAAACGTAGTATTTAATTTTCAGTAAATCAGATAAAACAACATATTGTTTGCTTTTGTCTAACACAGTGGCTGAATTTAATAAGTACTTGTATGATGCTAAATGTTTCCCATTAAAATTAATGGTCTTTTTTTTCAGATTTTGCCTCTAGCGACACATGGATCCAGCACTGTTTAAACCCCTATAAAGCAAATATAATAGTTTAGCTTATTTATTTATTTTTTCAATTGTCTATAGAGTTTGACCCCATAATTAGACACTCTTGTCCTTTACCCCCCCCCCCAATAAAGGCTAAGACACGGTAACTTGGGGTTGAAAAGGCCGCAGCCAATTTATTTTAAAACATGTAAACAAATAAATTACTTTTAAACCACCTGAAAAGGTATTGGTTACAAAGTAACAAATATTAGTGCTTGTCCCATAGTAGCTCAATAACTCTTCAAACTTTATCAAGTAAACATATTGCTAACCTCTCCTGAACCTACAGGAGGTACCCAGATTACTTCCAAAACTTCTAGACATCAAGCACCCCACCGGAAACATCTCCCCTGCCATACAACCAAACAGGGAAGGGAGGGCGGGAGCTGCTCTTCTTCTCAACAGGTCCGGATATGGAGATGGCACCTACACTTCCTGTCTCTCCTTAACTACTCTACTCTGAGAGCTGCCCTCTATTTCTACCCACCTATTCCTTGAGTCCTCTGGCCTGCCCTGGGTCAAAAGCCCCTCCTTTCTATATTTGGCTTTCGGGGCTGCCTTTATGCCTTATATTCTAAGCAATAGTATTTCTAAATAATTTTCCATCCTAAACATAAATTGGGGAGCTGATTTTACTTGTCTTGACACATTTTAATGACTATGACGATAACACCAAGACTTTGGAGGTTTGGTGAATGTGCTGTCATTAGCTACTGCCAAATTCTAGTTAGTTGTTTTCCTATTTAAAAGGATATTTAACACCATTTGGTTTTGAGTAAACGTTTGCTTGTCCCACTGTCCCTAGAGAGGCCAGAAAAGAAATTATGCAGCCTGTAAATGCTGCAAATGGCCAGTTAAAGTATATTGGAAATCTAGGTTACGCATTTTGCTTTTTTGGCCTCTCTAGGGAGTGTAGGACAAAGTATACTTTATACATAAAACATGAGGGGGTAAATTTACTAAATGTCGAACGGACATGATTCGCTCTAGCTGTCGGCATTTATCATTGCACAAACATTTATAGTGAAATGCTTGTGCAATGATGCCCCCTGCTCACTGGCAGCCAATCGGTCGCTAGCAGGGGCTGTCAATCATCCCGATCGTATTGGATTGATACGATTTCAATCCACCACCTAAAAGGTCTTATGACCGCTGCTTCTTAACTTCCTTTCAGATGAGCCTGAAAAGATGGGACTCTGAAGCAGCATTTGGTGCTTCATAAATGGAGCCTGAGGTGTTTACTGACCATTAAAAAAGTAAAAAAATTCATGTTTTCATACTGAATAAACCAAATAATTCTTGTTAGTGAAAGGTTCATTTCATCTAACAGAACTGTGGGAATTGTAACTATCAGCCAATCTTAGGGAATACTTTTCAGTCAATGAATATTAATGAGAAGAAAACAACTGATACTGCTGTATTAGTGTTATTTTAAACAGCTTTTACTTTGCAATTTTTAGGCAACAAAGAAAAATTATTTAAATTGTGCTCTTTTAAATGATGATAGATTATATTTAAGCACAATGTTCCTTTTTAAAGTCTTGGATTGCTGATGCATTGAACCTGACGTTTTAAGTAAAATTATAGTTTCTGAATTCAATGAGGGCAGCTTGACCCAAGCTTAAAGTGACAGTCTAGATCCTATACATAATTTTGATAACTTATCGTTACGTACCAGAGAAGCAGCCTGCAACTGGTCCCACATCTATATTTGTTAGGAGACGAAAATGACAGCCAAGCTCCGCCCACCTATTGTGTGTATATTTTGGTATGTTAACTTTCTCCAATCACGATCTACTTGTGAATACGTTTTCCAACTCGCACATGCTGATTTGTGCATTAGCAATTTGAAATAGCTAACTGAAAACTATTAAATGTGCACCGCTAAACTGTCATACAAGAAAACTGCTAACTGGACAAGAAGAAAGCTGTGGGCAGAGCTTGGCAGCCATTTTTGGCTGCTAACAAACAATGATTTTTTTAAAAGCTTCATGTATTTTTTACAAGCGTATAGATGCGGAACCCATTGCAAGATGCTTGTCTGGTAGGTAATAAGTTATAAAGAATAAGTATTGGGACTAGACTGTCCCTTTAAGAGAATTCATGCCAGGGCACCTTTAAAATGAATTATTAAACAGAATTATATAGTAAAATCTTTCTTTTAGGTGCTTGAACAACAGCTTATGTAGATTATTAAAGCTAAATAAAACATGCTCTGTGTCACCTACAAACTCAAATCCACCATTTTAAAGATAAATAATAATAAATAAAAATAAAACGTTATTATCTTCTTGTCACAGAAAAGTTAATATCAGATTCCAATCTATCACAATTCACAAGCAGCTATACCATTAGTAAACAAATTCAAGGGCCAGTTCTTTTTATTTCTCTGGAGATCCTGGATTTAATACAGCAGTGTAAATTTCAGTCAACACCCAAAATCACCATGGAGAAAGTAGGAAGAAAACAGCAAAACTTCTGAAAGTGTGGAGTTTCCAGATTTGATGTTGCCTTTGCTAGGACCCAGGTGGAATTACTGGAACACATCCAGTAGTTTAATCTGGAGCAGAAAGTCAATGACACTTTATGGCTAGGAGGGGGCAAAAGCACACAGCAGAGTTACTCACATATAAAACCTAAGACTCATTTTCTCTGGATCATTCACTCTAAAGAAAAAAAATGGAGATGAATGAATATTCACAAATAAAACTTGGAATGATGGTTTAACATTTTAGCTGGATTTAAATACATAGGCCTAGATTTGGAGTTTGGCGGTAAAAGGGCTGTTAACGCTCCGCGGGCTTTTTTCTGGCCGCACCATAAAATTAACTCTGGTATCGAGAGTTCAAACAAATGCTGCGTTAGGCTCCAAAAAAGGAGCGTAGAGCATTTCTACCGCAAATGCAACTCTCGATACCAGAGTTGCTTACGGACGCGGCCAGCCTCAAAAACGTGCTCGTGCACGATTCTCCCATAGGAAACAATGGGGCTGTTTGAGCTGAAAAAAAACCTAACACCTGCAAAAAAGCAGCGTTCAGCTCCTAACGCAGCCCCATTGTTTCCTATGGGGAAACACTTCCTACGTCTGCACCTAACACTCTAACATGTACCCCGAGTCTAAACACCCCTAACCTTACACTTATTAACCCCTAATCTGCCGCCCCCGCTATCGCTGACCCCTGCATTATATTATTAACCCCTAATCTGCCGCTCCGTAAACCGCCGCAACCTACGTTATCCCTATGTACCCCTAATCTGCTGCCCTAACATCGCCGACCCCTATATTATATTTATTAACCCCTAATCTGCCCCCCTCAACGTCGCCGACACCTGCCTACACTTATTAACCCCTAATCTGCCGAGCGGACCTGAGCGCTACTATAATAAAGTTATTAACCCCTAATCCGCCTCACTAACCCTATAATAAATAGTATTAACCCCTAATCTGCCCTCCCTAACATCGCCGACACCTACCTTCAATTATTAACCCCTAATCTGCCGAGCGGAGCTCACCGCTATTCTAATAAATGTATTAACCCCTAAAGCTAAGTCTAACCCTAACACTAACACCCCCCTAAGTTAAATATAATTTAAATCTAACAAAATAAATTAACTCTTATTAAATAAATGATTCCTATTTAAAGCTAAATACTTACCTGTAAAATAAATCCTAATATAGCTACAATATAAATTATAATTATATTATAGCTATTTTAGGATTAATATTTATTTTACAGGCAACTTTGTAATTATTTTAACCAGGTACAATAGCTATTAAATAGTTAAGAACTATTTAATAGTTACCTAGTTAAAATAATAACAAATTTACCTGTAAAATAAATCCTAACCTAAGTTACAAATAAACCTAACACTAGATTGAGCTCGCATTCTATTGGCTGTTCCGATCAGCCAATTGAATGCGAGCTCAATCTGATTGGCTGATTGGATCAGCCAATAGGATTGAACTTGATTCTGATTGGCTGATTCCATCAGCCAATCAGAATATTCCTACCTTAATTCCGATTGGCTGATAGAATCCTATCAGCCAATCGGAATTCGAGGGACGCCATCTTGGATGACGTCCCTTAAAGGAACCGTCATTCGTCGGGAGACGCCGGAAGAAGAGGATGGATCCGCGTCGGCTGCTTCAAGATGGACCCGCTCCGCACCGGATGGAAGAAGATCGAAGATGCCGCTTGGAGAAGATGTTTGCCGGTCCGGATGTCCTCTTCTTGCCGGATAGGAGGAAGACTTTGGAGCCTCTTCTGGACCTCTTCAGCACCGGATTATGGATCGCCAACCCCCGCTTGGGTTGGATGAAGATCTTGGAGCCAGGACGGATCGGTGATACCTGGATGGTGAAGACAAGGTAGGAAGATCTTCAGGGGATTAGTGTTAGGTTTATTTAAGGGGGGTTTGGGTTAGATTAGGGGTATGTGGGTGGTGGGTTGTAATGTTGGGGGGGGGTATTGTATTTATTCTTTTACAGGCAAAAGAGCTGAACTTCTTGGGGCATGCCCCGCAAAGGGCCCTGTTCAGGGCTGGTAAGGTAAAAGAGCTTGTAACTTTTTTAATTTAGAATAGGGTAGGGAATTTTTTATTTTGGGGGGCTTTGTTATTTTATTAGGGGGCTTAGAGTAGGTGTAATTAGTTTAAAATTGTTGTAATATTTTTCTTATGTTTGTAAATATTTTTTTATTTTTTGTAACTTAGTTCTTTTTTATTTTTTGTACTTTAGCTAGTTTATTTAATTGTATTTATTTGTAGGAATTGTGTTTAATTAATTTATTGATAGTGTAGTGTTAGGTTAATTGTAGGTAATTGTAGGTAGTTTATTTAATTAATTTATTGATAGTCTAGTGTTAGGTTTATTTGTAACTTAGGTTAGGATTTATTTTACAGGTAAATTTGTTATTATTTTAACTAGGTAACTATTAAATAGTTCTTAACTATTTAATAGCTATTGTACCTGGTTAAAATAATTACAAAGTTGCCTGTAAAATAAATATTTATCCTAAAATAGCTACAATGTAATTATAATTTATATTGTAGCTATATTAGGATTTATTTTACAGGTAAGTATTTAGCTTTAAATAGGAATCATTTATTTAATAAGAGTTAATTTATTTAGTTAGATTTAAATTATATTTAACTTAGGGGGGTGTTAGTGTTAGGGTTAGACTTAGCTTTAGGGGTTAATACATTTATTAGAATAGCGGTGAGCTCCGGTCGTCAGATTAGGGGTTAATAATTGAAGGTAGGTGTCGGCGATGTTAGGGAGGGCAGATTAGGGGTTAATACTATTTATGATAGGGTTAGTGAGGCGGATTAGGGGTTAATAACTTTATTATAGTAGCGCTCAGGTCCGCTCGGCAGATTAGGGGTTAATAAGTGTAGGTAGGTGTCGGCGACGTTGAGGGGGGCAGATTAGGGGTTAATAAATATAATATAGGGGTCGGCGGTGTTAGGGGTAGCAGATTAGGGGTACATAGGGATAACGTAGGTGGCGGCGCTTTGCGGTCGGAAGATTAGGGGTTAATTATTTTAAGTAGCTGGCGGCGACGTTGTGGGGGGCAGGTTAGGGGTTAATAAATGTAATACAGGGGTCGGCGGGGTTAGGGGCAGCAGATTAGGGGTACATAATTATAATGTAGGTGGCGGTCGGCAGATTAGGGGTTAAAATTTTAAATCGAGTGGCGGCGATGTGGGGGGAGCTCGGTTTAGGGGTACATAGGTAGTTTATGGGTGTTAGTGTACTTTAGGGTACAGTAGTTAAGAGCTTTATGAACCGGCGTTAGCCAGAAAGCTCTTAACTCCTGCTATTTTCAGGCGGCTGAAGTTTTGTCGTTAGAGCTCTAACGCTCACTTCAGAAACGACTCTAAATACCAGCGTTAGAAAGATCCCATTGAAAAGATAGGATACGCAATTGACGTAAGGGGATCTGCGGTATGGAAAAGTCGCGGCTGAAAAGTGAGCGTTAGACCCTTTAATCACTGACTCCAAATACCGGCGGTAGCCTAAAACCAGCGTTAGGAGCCTCTAACGCTGGTTTTGACGGCTACCGCCGAACTCCAAATCTAGGCCATAGAGTAATATGGGAAAATTATTAAAAGTAAAAAGATCTAATTAAATTGAATCTTTTATTTTTAAGCTTTCATATACATTAAAGCCTCAAATTATGACTAGTTTTGCACAGGCTGAAAAAAAGATTTATTTTCATCATAAAAATTGTGTCAATTGTATAATCTTTGCCCCTCCCACAAGATGGCAGTCATCATGTATCTACCAATATTTCTCTAAACCATTTTGTTGTCTTGAGCTCTGCATCCACCACTCATAGAGCATGACTTTCTAGACATCATTTTTCTTATTGTAGTTCCTTTATGAACCTGTTTTCCAGATCTGATCTACAGTACATCTACATCTCATATTCCAATGTGTATTAACTAATTTAAACCATGACCTATAGCCCTTCAATCCATTAATCTTATCTAATACCTGTTTGACTAAGGCAAATCGATCCTTTTTAACATAGAATTCTTATCTACATCAAAATGTAATAAACTCAGATATCCTCTCCCAACAAAAGATATTTATGTATAAATAAAAACAAATAGATCAGAAGATGGCTGACCATATAGGCACAGTACTAGTGCCAAATATATATTTACAAGATATAGGTTGTTTTAATGGATAGCACAACCTGAAATTAAATTAGTTGTGATGCAGAAAAGAAGGGGATCCGAGAAAATATTATATAATACAATTAAATGTGTATTTATTTATTTAGGACTTTTCATGGTTATGCTTTTGGTGTCTGATATTATATGAAAAGTGATTTGAAAAGAGCTTAAGAGGCTGATAATGTTTACCCAATGGGAAGATTGGAATATAGTTCTAGATATGTAAGGTAGTCCTGATGATGTATACTTTGAATATCTGTATTTATAATACAAACTCTGTTTAAACTTAAAAAATACTTCATATTTGCCAGGAGTGATATAATTGAAATCTACTACTACACACACACACACACACACACACACACATATATATATATATATATATATATATATATATATATATATATATATATATATATATATATATATATATATATATATGTATATGTCTGTCTATCTGTATATGTATATCTGTCTATATATCTATCAATCTATTGCAAGATGTGTATAATAAAAATGTGCTCATCATACATCTTAAAGGGAAAGTCAAGTAAAAAAACAACTTTAATGATTCAAATAGGGCATGTAATTTTAAACAACTTTCCAATTTACTTTTATCACCAATTTTGCTTTGTTCTCTTGGTATTCTTAGTTGAAAGCTAAACCTAGGAGGTTCATATGCTAATTTCTTAGACCTTGAAGGCCGCTTCTAATCTAAATGCATTTTAATAGTTTTTCTCCACTAGAGGGCATTAGCTCATGTGTTTCATATAGAAAACATTGAGCTTGTGCACGTGAATTTACCATGGAGTCAGCTCTGAGTGGCTAAAATGCACAGACATCCCAACTCTCCCTGAAGTTCAGGGAGTCTCCCTGATTGTAATAGCAGCTCCCTGATGCCAGCAAATGGAATGCAATCTCCCTGAAACTACAAGTACCATGATCCAATGTGGCAGAAATCCGGAAAAGTGTTTCTTTAAGGAATGCCTTTAGTTGCTGGAACGTTATAGAACCCTCAAAGCATGCATCAGTAACCACAAAGCCCCCACTGATTTTAATAAAATAAAACACAAATACTACCTTATTTACTGCATGTAATTAAACTTCGTATTCTAAAATATTTAAGCATTCAACAAGCGTTCGATCATTGGAAAATAGCTTTGTTGTATGTGGTTGTGCAATAAAGCTACTTTTTTAATGTGACTATAGTGAGAAGCTACTTTAATGATAAGTTTCTATCTTATTTGGGGTTTAAAGGTGTCCAATATATAACTGGGGGGTGCACAGTAGCGGGTGAAGCCACCTCCCTGAAATGAGTTTTTGCAGGTTGGGATGTCTGAATGCATGTCTGTCAAAAGAACTGAAATAAGGGGGCAGTCTACTGAGGCTTAGATACAAGTTGATTACAGAGGTAAAACCGTGTATAATTATACTGTAACTCTGTTGGTTATGCAAAACTGGGGAATTGGTCATTAAGGTATTATCTATCTTTTAAATACAAAAATTCTGGTGTAGACTCTCCCTTTAAATAAAACTTTCCTTTTCCTAAATATTTTTTTTCTGTGTTTTGGTATAGCAGCTGATGTTAAGTGCATATGCTTACAATGATCTCAAGGGATAGAGCTCTATACATGAATGCAAATAATAAGCTAAATATTGGAGTGACCCACTGTAGGTGTAGAAAGGTCAAAATAACACCCTAATGTAAAACAAATTACATTTAGATACTTCTCTTACACTAAAATTACAATTTACTACGAAAGCTAGTAGAATCACATGTGTAATCAATATAGTTTGTTTTCCCACAGGTGAAACACAGTTAAAGTTTTATGATTTAACAAAATATGCATAAAAATGTTTTTTAAAATGTAAAGATATTGGTACAGTATCATTTACACAGGGGCAGAAACTGCAGATTCCATTCAGCTACAGGCAAGTTACATCCGTGTCTAATTAGAAACTAAGCAGTTTACACATTGAGTTAGAGTAATATTTTGGAAATCTACCCAAATGCCTTGGAAGTTGTTTTGTATTTTAGCAAGATTTGTAATGGTGTAAAAAAAAATCCTTAAAAAAAACCCTTTTAAAAATCCTTAAAAAAAAACCTTTACAAAATCCTTAAAAAAAAAAAAAAAAAAAAAAGAAGAAAATAAACAAATCTTCCAGCAATTCAAAAAAAGTATTATATTTCCCCAATTGAGAAATGACTGCTGCCAAGGAGAGGGGTGGGAATGCAGATGTCTTATGAATGGAAAACAAAGGTAGAGAGACAGACTACAATTCCCAGGCACCATAGTTATAATTTCCTGCCGTCAGTAACATACTTTGCAGTCTCTAAGGCTGGAATACATGGAGACTCAGAAAAACACAAAACAGAGCAACTTAAGAATTATTTTTTTTTTTCTAATCATTAAAATTCACAATTATGCCTTTTTTTTCTCTTCCTAATTTCATCAAGCTAAAAAAAAAATGTAAGTGTGCCATGATGTATGATTTGAAGAGTGTGACTTAACAAGTCTTAATAGTAGGGCCAAGGTATAAAGAGATTTTCCTTGTGGTTTGTGGTAAAGTTATAAACGTATTAGATATCAAAAGTTGCAAAGCAGTAACCTTTTTTTTTTCTCCAACTTAGAGAAATATATTAACCCTTTCGTGACAGGGTTAAAGTGCCTACATCGGAACACCTGTTCCGATGTAGACAAATTGAAACTACGCAATCGTGCATACGATCACGAGATTTCAATTATTGGATTGCATCTGGGGGGCGTCCCTACGACCCTAGGAACACCCTCCAGACCGCGATCAAGTCCTAGAAGCACAGAAGGCTTCAGGACAGCCGTTAGCTATGACGTTCTATTCCGTCATAACGGCTTTAAAGCCCAGTGTAATTATGACAGAATAGAACGGCATAACGGCTTTAAAAGGTTAAAGATGAGTATTTTGATTATTTTTCTGAAACATTATGCAATGATGAGATACTTTAGAAAATAAATATCATTTGGAACATATAAATAAAAGAAATAACTATAAAACCTTAATTGTGTGACTGATACATATCAGGTCAATATTTCAGGGTGATTTGGTAAATTATACATTAGTTGTGGTTGTTTTTTATGACTTCTGACTTTACCAATAAAAATACATTTTTGTTGTATTAAACTTTAACTTGAGCGAAAGCTCAAAATTAGGAAGCAACAGAGTGATATAAGTATAGAAATAGGTTTATTTTGAAGTTGGGGAATTTGTATTTCTCATCCTTATATCATACAAACAAACCATTTTACATTTAGTTATATATTGTGGAAAACAAATATTGCTTTTAAATTAAAGTACATTTTCAAGATAATCAAGATAACGAAGATAATCAATATTTATCTTAATATGCAATAAGCTTGTCTCTTTATACTGCCCCGCCCCTATAATTGATAGTGATAGGGTTTACATTTTAGTTGGCAATATATTTAACACAATTAATTTACTTTATTAACATATATCTTTTTAAAGTTAAAATGCACACTTTTTATTCATGGTCATACTTCTAACATGACCTTGTTTACAAGGAATATAAACACAATTCTAAAATGACAGAAAAAAAATAAATCACCAAATAGCAAAAACTGTGATGTAGAGAATTAGTTTTAACTTAATTAATCAAACAAGATGCAAACACTCAAATTTATATTTATACAAAAACAGGAAAGGTATGGGAAGGACCTTTTAATGGGCGTTTTGCCTGGTTAATTTTACTGACCACCTTTAAGCCAAAATTAAAGGGCCACTGTAAGTAAATATTTTCTATGCCTGTTACTAACTACCCCAAATACGCTTTTTATCAATAGCATTTCATTAACATATCTCTACCGTATATCAGAAATCTTGTCTGCAAATTTTGGGTACCCCGTGGGTATCCTTTGCTCTGTACCAATCCGTTTACAATACCTAGGTTTCAAAATGGCGCTTTAAACACAAAATTATTGATTTAAGTATTTTGAACATTCAGTGCTGAAAATAGTGGGCAGGATAACGTGACATCATCGGCGAATAAAAGATATAACTTTTAGAACGTTATGAAACTTCGTTTTGGAGAAAATATAGGTCAGTAGGTTTTAATTAATGTTTATTAACTTTAATATGTTAGTTGTTTAGCTTAAAAATTATAACAGAAAGTAATCCTTTAAGCTAACATTTTTGTTCAATGCTTAAAGGGACACTCAAATCAAAATAAACTTTTATGATTCAGATAGAACATTGAGTTTAAAGACACTTCCAGTTTACTTCCATTATCAATGTTTTTTATATATATATATATATATATATATATATATATATATATATATATATATATATATTTTATATTTACACTTTCTGGGGAACAAGATCCTAATGAGCATCTGCACAAGCTCACAGGGTATATATACTAGTCGGTGATTGGCTGATGTCTGTCACATGATACAGGGGTTCCGGAAAAAGGGACAATGAGAAAACATAAATTTGTCAGAAAAAAAATCTACTGCTTATTTAAAATTCAGAGTAAGTGTTATTGCATTGTCTTTTTATTATGTACTTTTTAATTATGCAGTTCTACTGCATTGAGTGGTCCTTTAATGCACAGATGATCATTAAATACATTTATGTTAAATTATGCTATTAATTTGTGCCTTTGATTACATTTTTTTTAACATTTTATAAAATATTACACTGCCCCCACCTGGCTATTTAATAATGTCACCTGGCTGGCAAACTTTTCTGTGAAGAACACTGTATGAGATTGTAATATAAAATGTTTAATTATGTGTAGTCAAAAAACTTTTCCATTTACATTAAAAATTCCACTGAGTTTCTATAATGTTATGATCCTTGTTTGAACTTGTTTTCCCTTATATATATTTCCTGCAGAGGACAATTAGGGACAGATATAAAACATGCAATAAAAAGACTGTCCAAACAAGGCTGTGTGGAACACAGAATGATCTAAAAGTGCTTCCACAAAGCCTTGTTTGCTCTGAGATAAATAGAAAACTAGTTCAAACATGGCGACACCCTTAACTTTATAGAAACTAAGTACTTTTTACAAACTAAACCTTTACACTTTTATTTTCAATATCAAAACAACTAATACGATACATCTACATATTGTTTTAAGGCTAATTGTTGTTTTGAATACATAATTATGTCTAGCGTGTATTTACTGTTTAACATCCCTTTAATCATTATGTCACCAAACTAGACTTGGCCAACTTCAAGCACAGCTTTATAACCGCAGAATGAGAAGGATATAGATGATACTATAAGATTTGGAGAGGCCAACAGTAAACATGGAAAATTAGAAGGTACTTTTTCATATCTACCCTACTGGATTTAGCAAAGTCCACTGTTTTGCAAATACTGAAACAAGACATACATTTTATAAAGATGTCTACCTGGTCAATCATAAATCACAAATATGTATTGCTACATTTTGAACCTGCTTTGTGAAAAATGCAAGGTTGATCATACCAATCTCTTTAAGATTTATTGGAGGATGCAACAGAATGGCAATGCTTAATAAGCTAACCTGGTATGGTTCAGAATCAAAAATGGATTTCAATTTTAAATAACACTAAACAAATATATTAGTGTTCAACTTTTTGTATCTATGCCTATGAATAACCCTTTCAGGGCCTAAAATCTACAAATTGCCTGTAACTGCAGTCTTGAAAAAAACCTAGTTACAGGTGAAACGCGTCGATGATAATCCAAGGGGTCTAAGGACTTTCCAGTCAAGTTAACACTCTGCGCAGAGTAGAAAGGAACTGCTGTCATTTAATAATTGGACAGAGAAGTACTCGATAACAACAAAGATTACAAGGAACCGGTAGCCCTGGAGAACTGTCATTCACATAAGGATCCGTCCTACCTAATCCTACCTGTGATGTAGTCACAATCCACAGGTCTGACTGAGACCGGAAGTGTGGAAGAAAGACACGCATTGTGTATCACACACATTGAATACCGGGTAACAACCAGAGGACACAGAGCTAGTACGAGACTAAAAAAATTGACAAAGTGACCGGTACAGTATCTAAGAACGGGTACTTGGAGGTAACATAGTTGCCATATACTGGATTGTTGAAATCTGTTACAGAATATAAACATTAACATTTATGTTGCTTATTTTATATTCCGCTACTATATAAGCAAACTGATACCCTCAGCATAGAGTTAAATATAGTTCTATAGCTCAGGAGATCGTTTCTCTACATTAACCACTTTGTTTTATTATTGTTTTATATTGTTCTAACTTCATCGAATATTATAGTCTAATTACACAGTATATAAAAAGTCACCAGTATTTAGGTCTCAATTTTGTCCACATTACTTTGTTGTATGGTATGTTTTGTTCTCTAAACCATATTGTCTGATTTGAAGTTTAACCATAAGCTTTCTAGTACTTTTTAGCGCTATTGTAATCTCCATTTTTGTTAATCACTTACCATTGTTCTGGTTGTGAGACCAGTTCTACAAATAGCTCTTTTAGGGTTAGAGTGTAGCGCTATTAGTCACCCCCTTTTTCTCACACTAAATAAATAGACTACCTGCCCTATCCTGTCACCTAGCCTATTAAGTTAAATAGATTCAAGCATATATATATATATATGTGTGTGTGTGTGTGTGTGTGTGTGTGTGTGTGTATGATCACTCATATATATTTATACACCATTGAGCCCTTCCTAGTCAAATGTCTTGTAAGACCATATCCCTTTAAAACAATGTTAACACTATTTTATATATATATATATATATATATATATATATATATATATATATATATATATACACACACATACATACATACATATATTTATTTAAAATAAAAATGATTTAGACTCAACCATTAAATTTAAAATTGAATGGAACACAGAGAAAATCCATTTTCTTGATCTAGAGATTTACAAAACTGACTCCATGGGTATTGATTTTCTACACACTACCCTATTTCATAAAGATACGGATAAAAACTCCATATTACACTATAAAAGTTTTCATCCTCACACTCAAAAAAACGGTGTCAGCTCCTCGCAGCTCCTGAGGGTAGTTCGGAACAACACCGATGACCACCACAAGCAAATACAATTGTCTGAAATGGCAGAAAAATTTCTCCAACGGGGCTACCCCCATGAACTCATTGAGAAACAACTCCTGGTTGCCGAACAACACACCCGTGATAGCATTATGACTAGGAACAAGGCTAAAGAAGAAGATCTACGAATGAACTTTGTGACCACATACACACCACTTTCAGAGAAGATATCTAACACCATCAGGGACAATTGGAAGATTGTGGCTAAAGATGTTAGCCTACCATTCTATGACCTCCCGCCACCACGGATGGTCTACAAAAGGTCTAAAAATTTACGAGACCTCTTGGTCCTGAATGACCCGGTGCATTGTTATGAACGACGGACTTGGCTACCTAAGGCCAAATTGGGTTGCTACAGATGTGACAATTGTGTCACGTGATGACTGCAAATACTTTCCATCATCCACATACAAATAGGAAATACAAGATCAATCACAGATTGACATGTACATCAGAGTATGTGATCTACGCAATAATCTGTCCATGTTCTCTATACTAAATTGGCAAAACAGTCACCGCCTTCAAGGAAAGACTGGCAAATCAC
Source organism: Bombina bombina (assembly GCF_027579735.1). NCBI lineage: Eukaryota > Metazoa > Chordata > Amphibia > Anura > Bombinatoridae > Bombina > Bombina bombina. Next base: position 367,507,378 of record NC_069503.1, on the reverse strand, counting down.
AAAACAGCGATCCATCAAGCTATTAAATCGGGTGATTCAGAGCAACCAGTTGCGAGACATTTTGCACAGGCAGGACATTCATTGTCCTCATTGAGGGTCATCCTCATTGACCATGTGCAACGCCTACGGCGTGGTGGGGACAGAGCATTAACCCTGTTGCATCTGGAGGCCTGGTGGATCTTCAACCTGAACACTGTTATCCCCAAGGGTCTCAATTCCACCATTGACTTTGGGTGTTGCTATAAATAAACATCCCTATTAATCCTATACCTATGTTATAATTGGACATAGGTTTCCTTTGTATAGCCTCCTCTGCAGGTCCTCCATATCCATGATGCTATCATGGTTCCTATGATCTCTGCTAAACATTAGTCTTGTCTAGATGTACTGGCATTTTTTCTTTATCTTGATATGATCGATTTTAGTCTCCCATTGATACTTAATGTATAGAGTGGTCTTCTATCTTGTTACATGTAATTGTCTACTTGTTCCCCAGCAGCATTCTTTTGCATAGGAAATAAGCTATCTGCTGCTTTATATATCTTTATAATACTGTCACTCGTGTTGTTATTTTTTTTTTGTTATTATTATTTGCTTGTTTATTTTTTTTCTTTTGTTCTTTTTCATTACACTTTGTGGTGTATTTGTGCCCCCTCTGCCATTCCTCTGTGCACATTCACTTGTGCATATCCCCCCTAGTACTCCGCCTTGCTCTGTGCTATGGCATATGGCACTATGTTTACCGTTACCATGACTCCCAAGCTTAGCCTCGTTTTGGCTTCCGGTCACGCGTGACGTCATCACGCTGTTCTTGCCGCATTCTGAGTCTCACACTGAACCGGGCGGATCACTAGAAGATGGATTGGCGCCTATTATGTAAATATGTGTATCACCTCTTGTGTATATATTTCATGTCACTTCTTGGGTACTGTATCTCTCACATGGGCTCCATTTGATAAAGGTCTAGGTGTAGACCGAAACGTTATGAGTTAAGGCCCTGCTGTTTTTCCTATCATTGGAATAAAGCCTTTTTTTCTTTGATTGACAATCCTGTGTTGCCTGCTTCTTTCCGGATACCTCCTAAACACTAGGGCCCAGCACTCCAGCTTGCCGTGGATTTAGTTTTGCTGTTGGACTGCAATTGCCTGGTACGGCCCTGCTTGTACTGGGTGGGTGTGCTTCACTTGTGTGTTTATTTGTATCCTGGTGGGTTGGATAACTGTTTTGGGGCATTATTACACCACATTGTGCCCTTCTGTTCTATATCTTTGCAGTTTTTACATGTATTGTTGGTGCACATGATAAATATCTATGGTGAAAGTTACCCATTGCATATTTATTTATTTAGTTCAAAACCTGTTTTAAATTTCAAATGTCTTGAAAACTTTGGATCCCTACTTTTTAATGTACTAACATCATCAAATTATTTTTAACAACTGTCCTATATTTACTAAAACTGGAATAAATTTGTAAGGAATGTAACATACAAAAGTGCTTTAAAACCAAAGACAGATTGTATAACTGAATTTAGGATGGAACTCTGTGTCTGCTGGAATTTTCATTATTACTGCCTTCCTGTGTTTTATATATCTGTTCATTTGCACATTATTATCAGATGCTGTTTATCTGTAAAAATTTGAGGCTATAATGCAGTATATTTTTAACAAATATACATAAACTATACTGTCCATATGTAAAATAAGTAATTAAAGGGGCATTAAACACTAAATACATTTTCATAAGCATAGTATTGTGGTTATGTATTTAGGACAAGATTACAAGTGATGCGCAATGGACTTTACACTAGCGCAATGGCAATTTTGTGATCCATTTCTCTTCCGCTGATGTTACAAGTCGAGAGAAATCGCCATTGCGCTAGCGCAATAGTCATTTTCACATCAGTCCATACCGCAATCTAAGAGCACTGGTAAAGTGTTTTCTGAAACTAAAAAGTTGCACAAAACACAACAAAAATACATTATAAAGTACACTTACACCCATAAACTACACTATTAACCCCTAAACCGCCATCCCCCCCACATCACAAACACTAAATAAAAGCATTAACCCCTAAACTGCCAACCCCCACTTTTCAAACTATTTAAATAAAAGTATTAATGCCTAAACCGCCATCCCCCCACATAGCAAACTTTCTAAATAAATTATAAACCCCTAAACCGCCATCCCCCCACATTGCAAAGTAATAAACTAACAACTAAACCCCTTAGCCTAAAACCCCCTAACTTAACCCCAAAAATACCCATAAATTAAAAAAAAGTTACCTGTAAAATAAAATTTAAACCTAAGCTTACCCTAAAAAATAACATTACTTAAAAAAAATACATTGCAAAAAATGAAAAAAACTAACATTAACACAAAAAATAGAAACCTACCATTACAAAAAAATAACAAAACCTACCCTTACAAAAAATAAAAAAATAAATTAACAAAAAAAAAAAATCCTATTCCAATACCCCCAACCTTTAACTATGCGCAACCTTTAACTATGCGCAATAATAAAATGCTCTAACACATTAGAATGCATTGGAAAACCAGGTTCAGGAGACTGCATGCTACTTGACCACTAAATAACATTGCTACAAACATTGTTGCAAACATAGAGCTCCATGTACTAAGCAGCATAAGCTGCTCTGGATCCCTTTTGAACAAGGTTCGCACATGCAAGCCTGCTTCCCGCAATGTAAGACCGCTGTTTCTTACAATCTCCACCTCTGAGCTGGCAGAGAGAAAACACCTACACACACTTGCTCGGGTGACAGGTACTTCTCTTGCGCCATTGGGCGACATTACACTTTCGCTTGAGTGTTTAATGGTACATACGGGCAGCGGATGAACAGGGTCCGTTGCCCGCATGCCATGAAACCATTTTGACAGGTTCTCAAGTTGAGAACCTTGTCCAAACAGCGTTTGATACATAGGGCCCTTACAGTGCACAATACATGCATGCTCCTGAGCCTATTGAGTTAAGGCCCTTATTGAAGTTTGTTGGGTTTTTTGTTAGAAAGTTTTTTTTTCTTTTTGGTTTTTGTTTTTAAACATTAGAAAACCTAGGAAACAGCATGCCCCCCTTACTTTATTAATACTACATTTTTACATTTATAACTTCAATATTTAAATAGCTAATACAATTTCAATAAGGTCAATCTGACCATCATTTGCTTTGACTACTAAAGACCGCTGCTCCATAACCTGTCTGCCTGCTCTGATGAGGTGGACAGACATCGCCACAATTCAACCTGATCAAGTATGATTGGGTTGATTGACACCCCCTGCTGGCGGCTGCGAGTCTGCAGGGGGCGGCGTTGCACAAGCATCTCACAAGAGCTGCTGGTGCAATGCTGAATACGGAGAGCATATTTTTCTCCGTATTCAGTGATGTCTGTTGGACCTGATTCGCACTGTCGGATCAGGTCCAACAGACCTTTGATAAATAGGCCTCTTGGGGTTAATTGACATACAGAGGAAATTTAACCCAGATGCACGAGAATTTACTTGTTCTAATACCTTTAATACATTATCAAGAATTGATTTGTTTTTGATCTCACCATCTTTATCTCCATAGATTCAGCGGGTGAAGATCAATGATATTATAATATCCAACCATGCCTCACTTATACTTAATTTCCTGAGTTTTTTAAGTATTAGTATTAGTTTAAATTTTTTCTTAAAGGGACATTAAACACCTCAAGATATTAATATAAATTGTTTAATTACATGTAGTAAAACAACTTAGCAATATACTTCCTGAAAGGTCTTAGAAGGAAAGGTAACCTAGGTTACAATATGGCAGCGCCCACTGCTTTATGGACAAATAGATGAAAAAAATAAGATTGAATTCTGGGAAAGTATTAACTTATCTAAAATTAGAAATGATTCTTTAGAGAAGAGGTTGATAGAGTTATAAATGAGATGCCCAGTGGGAAAGCAGCTGGACCGGATAAACTACCTATAGACATGTACAAGATATTGAGGACTAAGTTTACTGAACTATTAGCTAATGGGGCCAATTTATCCGAGCTGACATGATACGATGTAGCGTATCATGTCCGCTGCACATCGATAAATGCCAACAGCATACACTGTCGGCATTTATCATTGCACAAGCAGTTCACCAGAACTGCTTATGCAATACCGCCTCCTGAAGATTCGCGGCCAATTGGCTGCTAGCAGGAGGTGTCAATGAACCCGATCGTATTTGATCAGGTTGATTTCTGTCTGCGGCCTCAGAGCAGGCGGACTATTTATGGAGCAGTGGTCTTTACTTTACATTCGAAACTTGATAATTCGGCCCCATTCTGATTAATAAATACCTCTCAGATAAATATTTGTCTTATATTAAAACAGGATAAAGCTCCACATATAGTAAGCTGTTATAGTCCCTTATCACTAATTCAAATTGTAAAATACCAGCTGAAAAAATGGCAAATAGGCTGAATGCCATAATTTTGAATTTAATAAATGAAGACCGGACTGGTTTCAAATCTAGATCCTCAGTTCTAAATATCAGAAAAGCCAATATAGCTATTCAGTATTATAAGTCACAGCAAAACTCAACTTGAAGGGACCAAAGATGAAGCTTTCTTAGCAACTTTAGACGGTGAGAAGGCTTTTGACAGAATTGAATGTGATCACTTAAAAACAACCTTGGTTAATATTGGTATTAGTGGTAATTTTCTGAATATTTTCTAACTCTTTATTATTTAGCTATGGCTTCAATAGTTATCAACAATCAATTATCAGACACATTTAGTTTAAAAAGGGGGACAAGACAGGGTTGTCCCCTGTCCCTGCTTTTTTTTTTAAAATTTAGCTTGGGAGCCATTTTTTATATATTTTAGACAAAATTATGAACGACATTGAATAGGTATTAAGAATATATGAAAATATATGCAGATTATTTATTATTAACTGTGTCTAATCCTAGGTCCAATTTACCATTGGTTCTAAATATGTTTGAGGATGTTAAAAAGATTTCAGGTTATAAGATTAATATAGGTAAATCCGCCATTTATAGTTATATAAAAATGTGCATTCATTTGGGTATTAAACTCTCAAGTACTTCGGACAATTGGTACAACATAAATTATGAGCCAATTATTAAACAGATGTCTGGAACATTTGGAAAAACTATCTCTATTGGCACTAGGAAGGATTAATCTAATAAAAATTAGAAGTTTCCCTAAACTTTTATATGTTATGCAAATGTAACCCCTGTTAATTAGGAAGAGGGATTCAGAGAAGATAAATAACATTTGGTTTTGAGTAGATTTATTTGGAGGAGTAAAAAATTGGCATTAGAAGTCTTTGCCTGTCTAGAGAGAATGGGGGGCTGCAATTACCAAATGTGGACCAAGATTACAAGTTGTGAGGTATCGCGTACACACCACGCAAAATGAGGCCGTACCAATATTTCCATACCACCACCTTTACAAGTCACTATAAAACTTTCTTTTGTTGTGCAGTATGGTGAAAAAAGTAGTAAATAGATGGGCAATATGGATATTAAAATGACTTTCAATTGAATTCATATTTAGAAATCTAGGAGTTAAAAAAAAAACAGTTGCTGCAGAATTTTTAGAAGAAGAAGTCAGGATCATCCATAATAATTATTTAACACAGACAATAATTGCTAAATAGTATAATATGATAGATAATAAATGCAGCAAATGTGGTCTTCAAAAATCAATAAACATTATTATTATTATAAGCTTTACTTTTGTTCTTGGACAATCCTGACCCCATTAAAAAAGTATATATATATATATATATATATATACAGTGAGGCCTCGGTTTACGAATTTAATTCGTTCTCCGGGTCGTTTCGTATTGCGAAAAATTCGTAAACCGAAACACGGTTTCCCATAGGAATGCATTGAAAATCAATTAATGCGTTCCGGAGGTCCGAAAAAATTCAAGTAAAGTGTCCAAAAAAGGCTCCAAAAGGCTCCAAAAGGCTTAACAACTTGCTGCAAATGGCTCCAATGTCTCCAAAAGGCTCCACAACTTGCTGCAAATGGCTCCAAAAGGCTTAACAACTTGCTGCAAATGGCTCAAAAGGCTCAACAACTTGCTGCAAAATGGCTCCAAAACCTCTCCAACACCTCTACACTGGTACCCAAACTTCATTAATTCAATCATACTTGAGTATGCAGGGGGCACAGGGGCCACTGGTTTCGTATTGCGAAAAATATTCGTAAACCGAGGGGGGCAAACCGGCATTTTGACCGGCATTTTGTTTCGTATTGCGAAAAAAATTCGTAAACCGAGTCAAATTTTCTTCAAATTTCGATTTCGTAAACCGAAATTTCGTATACCGAGTCGTGCGTAAACCGGGGCCTCACTGTATATATAAAATATATATATTACGGGTAAAGTAAGAAATCCAGGTAATCCGGACACTACCCAAGCCGCTGTGGGTAGTGGGTAAAGTCAGATGTACTTTATTTCCCCTATGTACACTATTTCTTTTTCCTCTGTCAGGGAGGTTCAAGGAAGGCGCCCCGCCGATCCTCTGCATCCACCCCAAGTGAACCTTGGTGAATTAGGTTTTCGCCCCCCTTGAACCCCCCCAAGCAAAGGCAAAAAAGATAGTGAAGACGGGGCAATTACAGTGCATGCTTTATATGTTTGATGCAGTGACTCTGCACTCTGAGGGGATTTATGATCATACATCGGGCTTTACCCACAGCCACTTGGGTAATGTCCGTTTTACTCTGGTAATCCTAGGATTACCCGATATCTGACTTTACCCGTAATATAAAATTATATATATGCACACACACAATACTGTGCAAAGTTTTAGGCAGGTGGGAAAACATGCTGTAAAGTATGAATGCTTTCAAACAAAATGTGTAAATAGTTGTTTTTTTTTATCAAAATACAAATTCATTAGAATGCCACAGGAAATTAAATCAAATAACAACCAAGTTTATTCCTAAATTTGTGCACAGTAAACTGTAATAAATTACATTGAAAGCCAATATGCCTTGTCATGCTTACCAAACATACAAAAAAACATATTTGTGAAGCATTTAAGTTGACAAAAATCCCTGGTCCAGATGGCATAAAAAATATGTAAATAAAGGCTAAAGGTGTTTTTGGAGTATAACAATTACATTTAAACCAAGTTATTAATAACCTACAGCTGAAGTGAAATCCGCCTGTTTCAGAGCATTTGTCTCACATACAGATTTTTTTTTTTTTACGTTCCCAAAGCTTAAGTCAACATTACTGTTAAACCTATGTTGATATAAATGGAAAGCACATTTCATGAGTGGTTACTCGTCTTAATGAATAGACTGAAAAGCCTGGATAGCTTAGCAATGAAGTATGATGCAGACTGAAAGGTCAGTGCACTCTGATCTTAAAGCCAAAATACAGGCAGTAAACCTGCTTGTAGCAGTGGTTTTAATTATATACACAAACATTAATAAAGACTTCCAACCTAATCAAACTCATACCATTAATAATTATGTTTATTCAAGGTAAAAATATGCGTCTCACTTAAAGAAAAATACATTATCATAGCTTATTAGTTCTTCCCAGAAGTCTTTGCTTTGCTGATAGAAATACGTCCAGCAACCTTGTGTGTATATAAATAACTGCTAGCAGTGATTCTAATATACTGCATCTGAATTTATGAAGATTCTTGCTGTAGGCTCTTTAAGCATTTTTTTACAGAAATTATAGCACATACAAATTACTTTTTTTCCAGAAGAAATTATACAGCCAATATAGAGCCAGATTACAAGTGGGGCTTTATTTAACGCTCCTGCTCGAGCGTTAACTGCGCTTGAAGTAAACTTTTTGTGTGCATCGGGTAGCGCGCATATTACAAGTTGAAAGTAAACTGTTAACGTAAAAAAGTGTGGGAGGGGGAAACACCCTACTCTTGTACAAACCTGATCGCATATTCTCACGTGCGCTAACTCAACAAGAAAATATTAATATTTTACATTTTATTTTTTTCACATAGCAGAATATGCTCTATTTATTCATAAATACATATTTCTACATATATCTGATGTTTTATTGGTACAATATATATCTATACCTATATATATATATATATATATATATATATATATATATATACATGATTATATATCGGTATAGATATATATATAGGAATATCTATTTATAAATACATAGAACATATCTGCTATGTGCAGAACATTTGAATGTGAAATATTTCCAGTAAATACACAGTATAACACTTTATTAAAAATGAATATTGCGTTTTTACATGTTTTCATCTACTTTACTGCAAAGGGCTCCATTGCACTTATAACTTTTTTGTGCAATATTGTTTGTAAAATAATTTTTATCAGATAGTGTTATTATGAATGTAAGTATTTAGAAGTTAATACTTTCCCAGAATTCAACTTTTTTGTGCAATATTGTTTGTAAAATAATTTTTATCAGATAGTGTTATTATGAATGTAAGTGTACTTGTAATGTATTTTTGTTTTGTGAAACAGTAACCAGAGCTCTGAGGTCACGCTATTCCAACGAGCATTAACTTTAATTGCGCTCAAACGATTGCGTTTACTTTCAACTTGTAATACGAGCAAAAAACCTGACATGTGCAAACACCCACGATAACCCCCTTTTTTCCACTTGCGTGTATCTGTTAGTGCTCCTCTCGTCATCTAGCCCATAACAAACAGATTCTAGATTAATTGTCAAATTCTTAAAGCGATGGTAAACTCTCCACTTTTTAAAATCAGATCCAGAATGTTAGTGATATTTTAGATGGAGTTTAATTCATCAGTTGTAATATAGATGCGCTATAACTTACTTTTTAATACAGATGTGAAATTCAAATACCTAGCACTCCACTGCCCACTTCAAAGTCAATTTTTCTGTGACGGTCTAACGGTTTGAATTGTTGTCCAATCAGCGCTATAGCTACAACAAAAGTGTCATATGACAAGAGCTCTGATTGAACAACAATTCAAACTGTTAACTCACAGTAAAATTGACTTTTGAAGAGGGGGGGCAGAGAGCAGCGTATTTTAATTTTATATCTCTATTAAAAAAGTTATAGCGCATCTTCGTTACAACTGTTTAATTAAATTCTATCTAAAATACCACTGACATTCTGGATCTGATTTTAAAAAGGGGAAAGTTTACCATAACTTTAAGCATATAACAATCTAGAATTTTTTTTTTATGGGCTAGATGACGAGTGGAGCACTAACAGTTAACTTAGTGAATATAGGACCAGAATACAAGTGGAGCGGTATTTAATGCTCTCACTCGATTGCAAATACCACTGAAAGAAAACTTTTAATGTGGGCAGGTTAGCGCGCTTATTACAAGCTGAACGTAAAAAGTTAGCATGCAAGCAAAATATGATGTATGCTAAATTCAGAACTTTAGATACTGTGACCATGTTAACTTCTTCTCCCCAGAGACTTCAATGGAGCACTTTAAAAAAAAACAACAAAAAAAAAACGCTTGTGTGCTAACCCGACTGAGTTTGACCAAATGCACTAAACCTGAATGTAGTTGTGCATATTGAGCCATTGGCTGCAATGTTCACGTGTCTGCAGTACTATATGGCAGCAGTTTTGCAAAAATGTTATACATTAGCATGAGCACTAGATGGCAGCACTATTTCCTGTCATGTAGTGCTTCCGACATGTGCACGCTACATATCTATGAGAACAAAGCAAATTTGATAATGTAAGTAAATTGGAAACTTTTTTTAAATTGTATTCTCTATCTCAATCATGAAAGATCCCTTTAATAATGAATAAAATAGATTTTTCATGTTTAAAGGTATTTGAGTGGAAAGGGTTCTAAAGTATATATACATATTTATAAATGTGCATACATGTGTATATCTGTGTACACACACACACACACACATATATATATATATTATAGTCTTTTCCATTCAAATACCTTGTTATATATCATATACCTTTTAACCTTTATAACTTTTCAAATTAATATTTACATGAATAATTTTTATTAGATAGTGTATATATGAGTGCAACTTTTTGAAAGCCCTAACTCTTTACGCAAGGTCTTCAGTCACTCTAACCCGAGGAATGCAAATTTAGATTATGCTAGGCTGTGTGCATTTATTTTCAACCTGTAATATGCACACAAGTTAACGTGGCCGCGATTTTGCAATATCGCACCTGCGCTTGCGATAGTGTACCACTTGAAATCTAGCCTATCGCATTAAAAGTTAAGCTACATGTGATAGCTAAAAGGATAAAGATCATTTTTATGATAGGCTTACTAATGTCAAGAAAATAGAGAGACGCACTCACTGAGACAGAACAATAGCTAGAAAAACTTCCATGCTTGTCCACAAGGCCAGTGCCACTCAGGGTGCAGTCTCTTTTTGTACACTATGCCTTTTCACAGAGAAAAAAATATCCTGTAGCATATCAGTCTGATCCTACCCAATGACAGTCCAGCACTGAAATACCAGGCAATTCTTCTCTAAACAAGACAAACAACAAACCCCGGACGTACGTTTCGGCCTCTCTTGGGCCTCGTCAGTGAGGTGCAGTTGCATATCTCTAGGCATGTGTGCAAGGAGTCCAAAGTCTGGTTTCCCCCTTTAACTCTTAGAGAGATGCGACTGCACTTCACTGACGAGGCCCACAGAAGGCCGAAACGATCGTCTGGGGTTGTTGTTTCTCTTGTTCAGAGAATAATTGCCTGGTATTTTGGTGCTGGACTGTCATTAAGCAGGGTAAGACTGATATGCTACAGGATATTTTTTCTCTGTGAAGGGCTAAAAGAGTATGCACCCTGAGTGGCACTGAAAATAAACAGGCACGGAAGTTTTTCTAGCTTTTGTTCTGTCTCAGCTGAGTGCATCTCTCTCTCTTTTTATATTTATGCAAATTGCTCTTGGGTCTCCCTAAGAGTAAACGGGGAAACCAGACGTGGACTCCTTGCATACATGCCCTTAGAGAGATGCAACTACACCTCACTGACGAGGCCCACAGAAGGGCGAAACGATTGTCTGGGGTTGTTGTTTCTCTTGTTCAGTGAAGAATTGCCTTTAATTTCACTGCTGGACTGTCATTGGGCAGGATCAGACTGATATGCTACAGGATATTTTTTCTCTGTGAAGGGGCATAGTGTGCTAAAAGAGTATGCACCCTGAGTGGCACTGAAAATGAACAGGCACGGAAGTATTTCTAGCTTTTGTTCTGTCAAAGATGAGTGTACCTCTCTTTTTTTCTTTTTATATTTAGGCTTACTAATGTGTTATATATATCCGACATGTAAACAAAATTCTCCTTTAGCACAAATTAGCTAGTACATTTGCAGTTTTGCACAGTTTCCTTTAAATAAAAAACGAGCACAGATCCAAGACATTAGCCTTTTACATTACAGCTGTGTAATAAATATTTCAAGAATATATTTATTCTGCCTCTTTTACAGCCTTTAGTTGCATTGATAATATGGCTGCAATTTAAAGGGACATTTTGACTCTTCATCTGTCAAATTACTAAAATTATGCCTTAGGGCTACAAAACAGTTCAAGGCTTGTTCACAAAGAAGATAACTAAATTGCAAAATGGATTTTTAAAAAGCAGCCTTTGTGGCTAAAAAGAATATAGACTCCATTAAGAAGGCAGTTCATCAAAATAAAGTAGCTCCAGGCTAGTGACTAGCCACAAATTACTGCCTTTGACCACTCTATAAAGATGGGGGTAATCATTAAAGTACAGAGAGAAAGACAAGAGTCCAGTATTTATAATAGGCTCTATATATTAAATGTGTGTTAGAAGAAAGGCCCATTTAACCACTTAAATGAAAAAAAATGTGCAGCTAACCAGTTCTGCTCTAGATGAGTCTAGAGGGTGATTCACTGCACACACCAGATGTGTGACTCTACTAACTAAAGGTACCTGATAGTAGCCTACCTACCCCCTACGAGTGAACAAGTTAGCACATAATTAGGCTTTGATTTACTGCACACACCAGATTGGTGACTCAACTGAATGAAGGTACCCAACAGCAACCTTCCTACAGACTTTATGAGAGCAGAAATCCAAAAAAAGCAATCTTATGAAAACATTCTGATTGGTTAACATACCTGTTAATGTAAAACATTTTACAGAGATACATGTACATTCAAAAACAATATACATTATATAAAAGTTGCTAGGACATCCCCCAGCCGGGAACCAACAAAGATAATTCAAGGAGGGAAGCAGGACATCACAAAAAGTAGGACGTTTCATGCCGTCCTAAAGGCGTTGAAGCTCAGTGCTTTTAGGACGGCATGAAAAGTCTTAAAGGCGTTTAGGGGTCAAATATAAAAATTATTATTACTATTTTTATTTGGGGCAACCTATACAATTTGGTCTCACCCTCATAATCAGCAAGTAGAACTCATCCAGAAGTCAATCTCACTGTGCAAGGTAGTGAAGGTAACAACATGCTAAAATTCTATAAATTTTCTTCTTGTAAATACTGTCCCCAATATTTTAAAATAATCAAGCATAACAATATCAGTCTTGGAATTGACTGTAATTTTTTACAGTGTCCTAAACATTAGAATTGATGATATTCAACTGACCCATTTAGGCCCAGATTACGAAAGGAAAACAGTTTATCTCAACTCATAATACTAGCGCAACCCGATTAGCGCAAAAAGCCTACTTCTGTTAACACTTGTGCGGGAGCATTAAATAACGCTCCACTCGTAATCATGCCCTTAATATTATAGTGTAACATTAATGTATTAAAACAATTCTTATAAAAGTTTATACATATTTTCAGAGTTTATCAAACATACAGCAAAATTACAAGTTGTGCGGTAAGGCTATACCGCTGAAAAATTGTCCTTTGCGCGCGGAATAAGCAGTTCTCCTGTATTACAAGTGGCGGCGGTACAGCTATACCGCTGGCATTTTAGCCTTTATGCAACTCTCCATTCCGCACTCAAAAAATGGCTTTTGAGTGCGGGATTTTCATTGTGCCTGTATTACAGGTTGTGCGGTCCGGCTATAACGCTAGCATTATAGCTTCTACCGCCACAATTCATTCCGCTATCTTAGACCAGTAGTTATGGATTATGTGAAACAAAAATGTTTCACAAAACTTATAACAAAAATGTTACAAAGTACACTAACAGCCATAATCTACACTATTAACCCCTAAACCGCCATCCCCTGCATCACAAATACTTTATTAAACTTATTAACCCCTAATCCGCCGCCCACCCACATAGCCAACACTAAATAAACATATTAATAGTATATTAATAGTATTAACAAATCTATTAACCCCTGAACAGCTGGCCCCCACATTGATAATACTAAACTAAAACTATTAACCCCTAAACCTAAAACCTCCCTAACTTTAAATTAATATTACAATATAACTACCTTAAAATAAATAAAAACTTACATATGAAATTAAAAAAAACTGAAGCTTTTATATTGGGGTACCGTTGTATTCCTTTTGGCTGATAAATTCAAATCAGCCAATAGGATGAGAGATGCTTAAATTCTATTGGCTGATTTGAACAGCCAATAGAATTTAAGCAGCTCTCATCCTATTGGCTGATTTGAAAATTTCAGCCAAAAGGAATACAACGGCACCCCAATATAAAAGCGGTACCTAGCATTCAAGCTTCAATGTGCGGCAGTGATTGCATGAAGAGGAGGCTACGCGCTGGATGTTGTCGCCGCCGATAGTCCTGGTCCGCTCTCACCGCCACAGCTCTGTGCCACCAGGATGAAGATAGAAGATGCTCCTGCGATGGAGGAAAATGTTGCGTCTGGATGAAGACTTCTCGCCGCCTGGATGAAGATGGATGTTCCGGACTTCAGGAGCTGTGAGTAGATTTTCTGGGGTTAGTGTTAGGTCTTTTTTTTATTTTTTGGGTGGGTTTTTTTTTAGATTAGGCCTTTTTTTTATTTTAATGGGCACAAAAGAGCTGATTGCCCATACAAATGTCCCTTACAGGCAATGGATAGCTTAGGTTTTTTTTAGACTTAGGTATTTTTTAATTTGGGCGGTTGGTTGGGTGGGTTGTTTACTTTTAGGGGGGAATTTGTAAAAGACCTGTTTAACTTAGGACAATGCCCTACAAAAGGCATTGGTAGTTTATTGATAGATTAGGGGGTGTTTTTATTTTGGGGTGGGTTTTTTGTTTTTATAGGGCTATTAGGTTAGGTTTAATTTTATTATTTTGGATCATTTCGTTTATTATTTTTTGTAATCTTAGTGTTTTTTTATTTTTCGTAATTTTAGTGTTTTTTGTTATGATTATTTAAAAAAATTTAATTTTGTGGGGGTTTTTTGTAATGTTAGGGATTTTTTTTGTAGTGTTAGGATTTTTTAATTTTGTAAATTAGTTTTTTTTAATTTTTAGTTTATTTTCTTTCATTAAAATAGTTATGTTAGGTTTATTTATAGTTTAATTTTTTTTAAGATAGTTATATTGTAAATTTAATTTAAAGTATAGGGGATAGTTAGGTTTAGGGGTTAATAGTTTAATTTAGTCTGTTGTGATGTGGGGGGCCGGCGGTTTAGGGGTTAATAGTTTTATTATAGTAGTAGGGATGTGGGGGGCCAGTAGTTTAGGGGTTAATAGGTTTATTTAGGTGTTAGCGATGCGGGAGGGTGACAGTTTAGGGGTTAAAAGTTTTATTTAGTGTTGGCGATGTTGGGGGCCAAATTAGGGGTATTTAGACTAGGTGTTTATGTTAGGGTGTTAGGTTTTTACTTAACTTCCTTTTCCCCATAGACAATAATGGGGATTGTGTTACGGCGATAGCCATTCCACGATCGCAGGTGTTTTTTTCTAATATTTTCTCTCCATTGATGTCTATGTGAGAAAACGTGCATGAGCACGTCGTCAGGCCTTGGGTTTTATGCGGTTTGGAGCTTATCGCACAACACAAGAAGATTTTTCAGTAACTTGTAATGGCAGCACTATGGAGAGTGCGATACCGCTCATTTTTGCATTATTTACGCACCCGGTTTTGCGCATAACTTGTAATTTTGCCGATATTTGAGCATAGACATTCTATGCTAAAAGTGTATTTTTATACATTTTTTATTGTTTAACCCCTTAAGGACCACAGCACTTTTCCATTTTCTGACCGTTTGGGACCAAGGCTATTTTTACATTTCTGCGGTGTTTGTGTTTAGTTGTAATTTTCCTCTTACTCATTTACTGTACCCACACATATTATATACTGTTTTTTTCTTTGGGTTTCTCACTGAAATTATTCACAAACAGCTTGTGCAATCATGGCACAAATGGTTGTAAATGCTTCTCTGGGATCCCCTTTGTTCAGAAATAGCAGATATATATGACTTTAGCATTGCTTTTTGGTAATTAGAAGGCCGCTAAATGCCGCTGCGCACCACACTTGTATTATGCCCAAGAGTGATGGGGTTAATTGGGTAGCTTGTAGGGAGCTTGAAGGGTTAATTTTAGTTTAGTGTAGAGATCAGCCTCCCACCCGACACATCCCACCCCCTGATCCCTCCCAAACAGCCCTCTTTCCTCCCCCACCCCACAATTGTCCCCGCCATTTTAAGTACTGGCAGAAAGTCTGCCAGTACTAAAATAAAAGGCTTTTTTAAAATATATTTTTTAAATATATTCTGCTGTGTAGGATCCCCCTTAGCCCCCAACCTCCCTGATCCCCCCCCCAAGAGCTCTCTAACACTCCCCCCACTAACTATTTGCCACCATTATGGGTACTGGCAGCTGTCTGCCAGTACCCACTTTGCAATCAAATGTGGCTTTTTTTTAAATAAACCCCACTTTTTCTGTAGTATAGTTGCCCCCCCCTTCATAACTTACCCCCTCCCAGATCCCTTTTGAAAAGTTATTCCCCCCTCCTCTGCCACCCACCACCCTCTCCCATCACTTAAATGTTTTAAATGCGTCCAGATCGCAGGCGGGCACGCACACACACTCCCCACCCTGCGCGCAGTCCAGCGTGCAACCGACAGTCATTCCCAACCGCTGCCCAGAAGTTTGCCAGCGATGGTCCGCCCACCCGCCTCCCTGCAATGGCTCCCACCCACCAACGATCGGCACCCTCGCTTGGCCGATGCAGAGAGGGCCACAGAGTGGCACTCTCTGCATCGGTGTGCCAAAAAAGGTATTGCAGTGATGCCTCAATATCGAGGCAACACGGCAATACCTTGAAAGTGACTGGAAGCGATCAACATCGCTTCCACCGCTTGAAACCCCTGAGGTCGTTAACTGACCGTTTTTGTAGGACGTACCCTGTACGTCCTTTTGTCGTTAAGGGGTTAATAGAAACAAACATTTTAAAGGGACATTAAACACTTTGAGATTATAAATAAAATGATAAATTGTATATACAGTATATAAAATAGCAATATACTTTCATTATTTATTTTGTCCCATTTTCCTGTAATTCCATTCTGAAATTGTGAGCTTTTCAGTTCCTGTTAGAAATGGAAGTTCAGAACACTGTAATATTCCACACAGTCATTGGCTGTACATTCTAGTGACCTATTTATAACTGTCTCTAATTGGCCACAGCAGAGAAGGTAACCTAAGTTACAACATGACAGCTCCCATTGTTTTATAGACACATGGCGGCCGATTTATCAAGCAGCGAATGCTGCTTATTCGGTTTGAGCCTTCTGGCTCACCGGAAAAAAGAATTAAGATATGTACCCATGTTAAAGGGTACAGCGGGTGTACTTTTGAGGGTACTGCCCCAGTGACAAGCTGTTGTACCCCTAAAGGTACCATTTTTGCAAATTTTTTCTGACAGTGTATAAAGAATAACAATATATAATACACATAAAAATACATATTGCACCACCTGATAGCATAAACACATTTTTCATAAACTAAATACAGGATGTACAGGGCACCTTATCATACCCTCACCCCTGGTAATAGCACTTGGCTGGTGCCCCTCCCTTACCTTGCCATTGGGAGGGTCTGCCCAAAGGAAAGAGAAGGAAAGTGTTTTTTTTTTTAAGAAATATACTTGTTTACACACAGAAAAAAAAACAAGATAAACATGGAAATATATCAATGTAGTTTTAGGGGGAAATGTATTAAGCTGCATTTGTAGCTTTTGAGGCTTTACGGTCTATACTTGCATGAGCGAACCTGCAACCACAAAAGTAAGAATCAGAAACTGCTTCTTTAGCCTCTCCATCACCAGAGGTGGAGAGATAAAGTACTCTGACACACATAGTGTCTCTACTTGAGAACTTGTCTCAAGAACTTGTATAAGCCTGTAATCTTGATACATTTTCCACTAAGTATAATGAAATTCTTTCTAAAGTGCAGTGACCCTTTTTCCTAGAAAATAATCTAAATATGTATCAAAATCAGAACCAGGGAAAACATGCAAATTATAAGTCTAAATATTCTCAACAGCACTGTTATGAAAAATAAGATCTCAGTGGATTTCAAGATACTGGAAAAAAAAACTTGCCTTCTTTATCCATAAATATATTTTTATTTTCATTCCTTGTTTACAATGTACAAACAATTTCTGCAGCACTAAATGTGGTTCTCAAACTTTTTCAGAATGTGGCACACTTAGCAATGGGTTTAGCAATTTAAATCTCTGTTGCAAAACACTGGTGTTCTAAATGCAGGACTCTAGTGTAATTACCCATAAATGTATAGTATTTAAGAGCTAATAGTACACTACATTGACTATATACAAATTCAATTACAAAACTGGAGAGTTCTATAGGAAACACCTCTCACAGTGATCCATGTGTGCCCCCAAAGTAAATTCTGCAGTCTTCCATTGAGTAGAAGGGTCCTGAACATTGGGTCAGTAATGCAGTGTGTCCTGGCTCTGCTTGCTGCTTCGTTTACAGCAATCCTATAACCTGTGGTTAATTGCTCATTGCGGGCACACTAACAACTGAGTGTGCCTGTAAGATTGTAATAGAAAACCATGAATCTTTCAAGCTGCCCAAATAGCTTTGAGGTTCAAAGTGTAAAGTGACAATTATAGAAGCTCTAATTTGTATCCTATCCACTAAATATGGACAGGAGAAATTAGCCCAGGAAAGTATTGATAACATATTAGGCCGGTGCAAGTTTTTATACAAATATAATTGTACCTCTGGCTCTCTCTGGGCACACCAGTGAGAAACCCTGATATAAAGACACCTGAAATGTATACACCGATAAAGAACACACTGAGTGCAGGGACGTTAGAATTTCTAGAACTTCTTTATACACAGTGCTTTGTGAAAACTCTGCTTATATCTAGAGTTTGCCGCACTTTACTCCAAACAGGAAATGCACAACTGTCATTTTTATTGGTCCTCCTTAAAGGCATACAAGCTAGATTATCTAGAATTTTTTATCCAAATTCCTTTTTATATATAGTTGTAGGACCACATATTCATATAATTCCAAAACTGGTGAGGGGCTGAGCGACACATTATTATCCAATTCTTTATGACAAATGGAGTGATGATCGTTTTACCATACAGTTTAGATTGCTCAAATCAAAATGTGGACTATATTTCTGAGATCCTTCAAAAATGCCATGTAAACTCAAATTCTCTTTCCCATATGGACACTTCGGAAATCAGGACCTCCTCTATATTTTCACTGTCCTTCAACAAACAAGAACTTAAATCTATTATATTATTGTCCGGAGATACACTCATTTATTTATTTTTATTCCAGAGATTCCCTAATTCAGTCAGACCTTTTCCTACCATAACATATTTTGTCTGCTCTTTGCACTGCTAACTAGTTTCAAGATTTGCTTGTTAATTTTTGTAGCCGGTACCTAATGATAACTGCAGTTATCTGAATGAGTTTGTGGTTTCCTACAATCCATCTCTCTTTCTTTGATCAGTGTATGAAGATTTGCTGCCAATTCCCTAAATTACACAAGCATCTTCTGGGGTTTTTGTTGGGCTATTTCTAAATTTCAAACAATTGCACTAAAAAAAAACTATTTACATAGATGTTGAGGAATTTTTGCTATATAGATGACAGATGGGGATTTCATTTCAATACAAGGGCAAAATTTGCATTAGTTTAAAAAATGAAAACATTTCCATCAAAGATTATTGGATTTCCTGCACTGGTAAAGCCAGAGCAAATAATCAAGAAACCATTTAGAGAATTAAAGAGCCCCTATAGTATGTGTAATCCTACTATATATTTATTATATAATTGTAAGGCAAATTTGTAGAAGTAGGTAATACCTTTTAGAGGTTAAACTTGAAAGTTATGGTTGTACGGCCTCAATACGGACCTAAAGCCATTCATTAGAAGAGAAATTAGGCTATCACGGCAAAAACATAAAGAAAATAACTACATGAGGAAAGATAAATAATGGATTATGTTTTCTCCGATAAAGGAACAAGGTTAAGCTAAATCACTAATGAAATAGTAGTGCTAGATACAATGATTGCATCACCTCATAACAAATAAATATTTGTCAGTAGAAAATGCAATAACTCAAAACCTTAGTTAAAGTGAAGAGACATTATTTTTTTCCTAAGGCTGGGATCATGAGAAACTTAACCCCTTCACTACCGGGACTTTCAGAGAAGAAGTTGCCCAAAATAACGTTGATATTTTAGTATTTTTGCTAGCACTCCATTTAAACAGAAATAGAGCCTTGTTTGTTTTTTTTATTTACCTGTCAAATTATAAATATTTGTTTTAAGCAGACAACCCAAGGTATTGATCTAGGCCCATTTTTGGATATTTTTATCCCACCATTTCACCACCAAATGCAATCATATAAAAAAAAATTGTTAACTTTTTCACAAACTTTGGGTTTCTCACTGAAATTATTTATATACCGATTGTGCAGCCATGACACAAATGCTTGTAAAAGCTTTTATGGGATCCCCTTTGTTTAGAAATAGCAGACATGCATGACTTTGCTATTGCCTTTTTTAATTAGAAGGCAGCTGATTGTTAATCAGGTATCTTGAAAGGTTAATTTTAGCTTTAGGGGTCAATTTAACAAGTTCCGTATGGAGCTTGATGCCCCGTGTTTTCAGCGAGCTGGAAACAGAAGTTATGAAGCAGCGGTCTAAAGACTTCTGCTCCGTAACCTGTCCGCCTGCTCTGAGGGCATGGACAGAAATCAACCCAATCAAATACGATCGGGTTGATTGACACCACCTGCTAACGCGAATCTGCAGGGGACGGCATTGCACCAGCAGTTCACCAAAGTGTAGCGCCATCCCACTCCCTCCCCCTCCCTCCCCCTTCGCTCAAGGACCGCCTACCCGTCTCCGGGATTCCCTCCCACATTTCCTGCCTGCACCAGCAGATGATTGTTACAGAGGGTGGTGCACACAGTGTCACTGTCTGTAACAATCTGGCATTTGCCTTCATATGGAACCGGAGCACCAATAATAGAAGTAAATTGGAAACTTTTTTAAAAATTGTATGCTCTGTCTGAATTACAAAATAAATATTTTGGGTTTCATATTCCATTAAGGGCCAGATTACGAGTGGCGTGTAAACAGTTACGTGCAATTAATAAGGTGTTTATTTTAGCTTGTATTACAAGTTGAAAGTAAACACAATCTCGTTAGCGTAATTGAAGTTAGCACGCATCGCGTTAGCACTACCTCAGAGCTCTGGTTAACTGTTTCGTGAAAAAATAAAGTGTCACATAAAAAATACATTACAAAGTACAGTTACACCCATAATAACACCATCTAATAAAAAATATATATAAAAAAATATTGCACAAAAAAGTTATAAAGGCTCAAAGATATGAGGTCTCAGATGTTAGAAAAAAAGCAGGCAAAGAGCTTTACCATTGAGATACATACATATACATGTCTAAATATGTGTATGTATATATTTACATATATATATATATATATATATATATATATATATATATATATATATATATATATATATATGTGTGTGTACATATGTATTTATATGTGTATATATGTATTTACAGACATATATACACAGAGACATAAATAAATATGTACACATACATACGGCTAGATTACGAGTTTTTGTCGGTAATGGTGTGCGGTGCTAACGCACAGTTTTTCATTACCGCTCACCTACAGTAATACTGGAATTACGGGTCTTTAGAAACCTGGCGTTAGCCGCAAAAAAGTGAGCATAGAGCAGAATTTAGCTCCACATCTCACCTCAATACCAGCACTGCTTACGGTAGCGGTAAGCTGGTAAAACGTGCTTGTGCACAATTTCCCCATAGGAATCAATGGGGCAGAGCTGACTGAAAAAAAACCTAACACCTGCAAAAAAGCAGCGTTCAGCTCCTAACGCAGCCCCATTGATTCCTATGGGGAAACACATTTATGTCTACACCTAACACCCTAACATGAACCCAGAGTCTAAACACCCCTAATCTTACACTTATTAACCCCTAATCCGCCACCCCCAACATCGCCGACACCTGCTTTATATTATTAACCCCTAATCTGCCGCTCCAGACACCACCGCCACCTACATTATACTTATGAACCCCTAATCTGCTGCCCCCAACATCGCCGAACCCTACATTATATATTTTTTTTTTTTTTTTTTTTTTTTTATATTTTTATTGAGGTGAAAGATAAAGTAATACATAATAACCACATACATAGGCCTCCAGCCAGTGGGGGCAGTTTAGAAAAGTATACATCACTGTTTATACACAGAGCGTTACATCAAAAATAGGAGGCATGTAAACATTGCAGAAAATGAGAAACTAATAACCATAAGCAATTCCAAGAAATGTAATGTAATCTAAGTGGTTAATAAACCTGTGAATCAACCTCAGATTTTAAAGTTTCTGGTATATAGGACCCCTTTTTAGGTCCTCACATCTGTATCTTCTTATTAAATTAAATAACATGTTGGGTCAAATATAAGCCCTTGTTGCTAGAATGGTACAAAGATAAGTGAATAGAGTATGGGGGGAGGGATTATTGTATAGGGCCCTTTCTGGGTCCTCCAGACTATAAACATATACCTACATCATAGAAAGGTTTATCAACCATAACCATAATGAAGGACTCTTATGTATTTTTTTAGGGGGTCATCGATGGGATCTGTGTCCCTTAGCTTAATAAATAAGCTCCAAAAAGGGGGGGGCGGAGCCTAGTAATATAGAATATAAATAAAATCAAATAAACTGATGTCATCAGCCGTATCCATGCATGATCTAAAATCTGGTATATAATTCTTGCAACATAGAATGTACAATTGGAACTGCAGCTGCAGCTCAAGCATCTATTTAGGACACTAATATCAAAAACCCATCTATAGCTACAGATGGGTATGTTTAGGTGGCAGTTGGGCTAAACATTGCTAAAATGGTTGAACAGTAAACCAGCTCTAATAATCTCTTTGTAGGAGATATGAGGGCCAACATGACTGCCTCTCAAATGTTTGTATATAAAGTAGTACATTTTAACAATCAGCATTTAGGACATCATCTTATAGGGTCTATCAATTACTAACAAACATAACAACAAGAATCTATATATGAGTGCAACTTAAAGTGTTAAGTGGGTGAAACGGCCCAGTGGTGATTTCAGTTGCGGCTTGCAACTCACTAAAAAAAAAGAAAATGGCGACTGAGGCCGACTGGGAACAGGTAGCTTGGAGCCAAATTGAGGCCTCCTTTAGGCTTTTAGAAGCGCTTGTGCCAATGCTCCCCACCGTAACATTCAAGGTCTCTATACCCGCTACTCAGGCTATTCGCGGAGGCGGAACTCACGACAGGGAGGATAACTGCACGCCTGAGGACATTCACAATCGCCGCTCTGAGGTGGCAGCTGCATCTTCGGACCGACAGACATCCTCTCCCTCTTCTATTGATGAGTGCTCTTCTGCGCTTGATTTTGGTCACAGACGTGAAGCGATATTAAGAGGTACTTTAGAGGGAGTCCTTATGTTGTCCCACTCATATACGGAAGGAGAGGTCTTAGAAGAACCCAGGAGCGCTTGTAGCAGTGAGAAGATTTCCTCCCTGACCGCACGCTTGCATTTGTTTATGGCGCCCTATAGGTTGGCTAGTGTTACCGGGAGGTGTCTGTTAAAGCTAGTTCATGGACTGCCTTCAGCCTTCCGCTCTGGAGTAGGGTAAAAGACACCGTGCCCTAGAAATGTGGTGGTGGCATATAAGAGAGGTGCAGGGCAAGAAATGATACGTTATCCCACGTTGCCTTGTGTGGCTGCTCTGAAGCCTATACAAATATGACTGAACTGCTTTCCTCAAGCCTTCTCCCACCAAACCCTAACACACCGGACACTTAGTAATACCATTATATTACTTTGGATATCACAAGCTAACAAGGTTGTCAGGCTGACTTGTGATTTATTCACCCATATCCTTTTTGTATCTACAATTGGTTGTTCCTGTTCATGTTTCATAGCTCTTGTATGATATTCAGTATGTAGTTACTAAATATGTTTCTTTAGTCTATCACTGTTTGGCCATTTAACATTTCTGCTATGCTTCTAACTCTGCATTTGGGATTGGCTGAGCATGTGTATATAACAACTATCTATATACAGAGTATTGGTACCCGCTTTCTGTTATAAAACATAATATACCTAGTTGGTTTATAGAAGGTGGCTAATGTCCTGGCTGTTTATGTTTACCTAGTTACCTATGTTTAATAAGTTTGATGCTGAGGGATTTTCTATAGTTTTTTTAACTTATGAATCTTTTCTTCTCACCATGTACTCCTTACCTATGTGTATCCTCTTAAGCTACACCCTATTTACTCTTCTCTTAGTTTGCAAAGGTGAAGTCCCTCAGTTTGATCTATTAAGCACCCCTACAGGCTTGTTATCCAAGCTCGTACACATACACCTATCTAATCATTGCACTGCGATATCATGGCCGCCGATAGTGCTGCTTATAAGCCATACATAGCTGTCTCCCTTGTTATAGTTTCATAAAGCCACGCATATTCTCAATCTTATACATTGCTTTCACCCTGACATATTAAACCTCTCATCGAAACATAATTTCAAAAGTACCTTAATGGCATAATGATATATATATACATAGATGTTAGCAGGATTGCCGACAGCTCAGTACCTATCACGCAAAGTCTAACCATAATACCTGGCATGATTTTAAGATTGGGGCACACACTAGCAGTAGCACCAATTTTCACCTACACTATTTCTATAGGATATATATTAGTTATTGTTCTGCCAAATGCAAATAACAATCACATGTATACTGCTGAGTAACTTCTATGCCTACTGCCTATATGGAATGCCTGAATGGGGTTTTACATTTATTGCCACTGGGCAAAGGGCCCATGCCTCGTGGCAATTTTATTTTTTACTTTGGCATTCATATTTCTAAACACTAGATTTTTTCCTAGAATCCCTATTCATATTTAAGAGGTTGCTAGGCTTTAACGCATGAAACGAGGCTGGTCCTTGTTTTGAATACTGCTCACAGCACCAGCATTTTGAGGTTCATATATTTGCTTGTCAGCCTATATGTTTTCATCCTCTATAGGCCAAAGTTCAGTCTGCTCATGAGAGATACACCCTTGTTCCAAAATAATATATATTTGATGGAAGCCACTTCTGAGTGCCAATATGTCCATTATTTAATTTACCACCTCCCCCCCCCCCTATAATATACCTCCTAACTTAGGAGGGTTAACTATATGGCTTATCTTACCTATGCCATAACCTACCTGAATTATTACCTTCTAACTCATCTATCACATTTTTTATGTTGTATCATACCTGCATATGTTAATATACTATTCAAGTTAATGGAAAATATACCCTATCACATTTTTTATGTTGTATCATACCTGCATATGTTAATATACTATTCAAGTTAATGGAAAATATACCTGAGGTCTAAATAATGAGATCCACAAGTGGTCTCCTTTCTTTAACATAGCCTTCGGCCCATGGTATTACCTTATAAAATATGAGGACCAAGAGTGGTCTCCTGTTTTCCATAGAAGGCTTAGTTGACTAGTGGCATGTGTTTATCTTTCCTTATTAGCAAATGCTTAATTGCAGAGCTTTATATTATATAAATGACAGACATCATTTACTGTGTACAAAACTATTCCTCTAAACTCTACTTTATATTCCTTGAATGTAGCAGATGTTGCTAATTGCATATGCCTTTTTAATATGTAATTCATAGGATGTACCCTACTATGTGTCCTGAAGAGATGTGACTACGCGGGGATATAGATTTCTACATGTATCATAATATGTACTTTAACGTGTTTTCCTTTTCTCTTCCCTCTTCGGCGTCTGTTTCTTACCAGAACTTTATAGCATACAGATAATAGACGTTGTTTGTTACAAGCACTCCACACCATGCTCTATTGATATAGTGGATATCGCTAATTGCATATGTTCTATTAATATGTACTTTATATGATGTATCTTTTCATAAGTCTTTTCTTTTTTTTTTTTGGAATGTAACCACACAATGATATGCAATGTTATCATATTTTCTTTGTAAGCCAAAAATTTGACCTCAATAAAAACTATTTAAAAAAAAAAAAAAAAAGTGTTAAGTGGGTATATGTGTCTTAATAAATTACAGCATAAGGTAGCTAAGGACTCCTATTAACTTTGAGTAATGGATGTTCTGATTGTCACGTAGCGTTGTAGGAGGGAATAAGTGATATCCATTAATTATATGATATGGTGGTACAAATATGAATATACAGTGCGACAACTAATCCATAAAAAGGCAATAGGGATAACCTTAGTGGTTGATATATATATATATATATATATATATATATATATATATATATATAGTCTAGAGCAGGTAAAAATATTCACATCATAGAGATTCCTCACTTAAAATCGAAATAAGTTCTAGACTGCGCCATCTCGGCCGCTGACAGCGCAGTAACATTATAAACTCCATGAGGGAACGTGGCGTATATATAAAAGTCCTATCAGACACAATATAGACACATATGTACTCCCCTTCCAATGTCATATTGGTATATGGGTATGCAGAATAACGTCTTAGGATCTAGCTGATATTGGATCCCTTAACAAATAAAATTTTAAGTAATAATATGAACATCATAAATAGAAACAGTAAATAAGTAACTGCTAAATGCATAATCATGTAAATAAGTAGATCAGGCAGACATCACCACTGTAACTTCACATATAATTTTGGAAGAAGGTGTAACATTTAAATATAGGTTAAATTGCCTGGTACACCTTCTTAGATATCATGTATGCCTGAAGACAGGCAAAATAAGAGTGATATAACAAAATCATGATATCTAATCTAGTGCGAGGTTAACACCCTATATAGTAAACCCTATCGATATAATGCATAGCTTCAAAAGTAGACCCTTAGGTATATGCGTGTAGAAAAAGCAACAGATAATGAAACATATACACTAAATCGTGTTATAAGCATCAGTGAGAAATATACACAAAGAACATATAAAGTCACTTTTTCTGTTGTCATGGTAGCATACAGGTAGACCAGATTATAGAGATAATGTAATTGGACTATGAGCCCTAAACTTAGGTAATCCTAACTAGTTGGAGCTACCGAGGTAAGTCAGATAGTCTGACTCAAGCTATAAGAAAACCTAACAAATGAACAATAAACTCTTGCAGAGAAAATAAAACAATAAATATAAATTGTAATAAAACCTTGGCTCTCAGCCCTATTCTATAAGATCATGGGGCAGATATATGTTAACGTTAGACTATAGTATAGCTAGCTATGTAAGTCAAGGATGAGACTTAAATAGGGTCTACACTCTCAAACATTAAGCACGTTGATAATAACATAAAGTATGCCTGCACTGCCTGAGCTCTGAGAAGGGCACAGGGAAAGAGGCTTGCAAAACCATATATGTATTGTTATAGTCTCTATGAATGTCCAGGGATACATGTAAAGCATACCAATAAAGAACCAAAGTCTCCACGTAAGCAGCAAAGGCACTGTCGAACTCCGTCTCAAAAAGACATCAAATTATGAGCAGATGACACAGTCTCACACTTCAGTGCTTTGCCAGCATTTGTGAACTTGTTGAATTGCCATGTTGCCAGCTCTTTATCCTATGCCCTAACCCACACCTATAGGTAGAAAGAGCCTCAGGGAAAAAAGCTGCAAACCTGTACTGTCCTTGAGCCAGATTCTCCATATACCCGGCAGTGAAGCAAGCGATGCTGCGTCGCATGAACATTCAAGGGAGCCATAGTAGGTTGTGCTGCGCAAACAGCTATAGATATCAAGGATACTGTGGGATTTCAGACACCCGGCATAATGTGTTGTGTCCCAGCTCATGACCACTTGAACATATACACTCTGATTGAGTAGCATGCAACTGCCGGCTTCCATAAAGTCGGGGTATGTGTTAG
Source organism: Bombina bombina (assembly GCF_027579735.1). Classification (NCBI taxonomy): domain Eukaryota; kingdom Metazoa; phylum Chordata; class Amphibia; order Anura; family Bombinatoridae; genus Bombina; species Bombina bombina. The sequence continues at coordinate 367,480,011 of NC_069503.1, read as the reverse complement.
TTGGCGCCACCATCGCGAGCGGGCCCTGTAGCCCCTGGGGAGATGCGGTCTCTGTAACTGCGGTCTGCCTCCGTATAAGGTCTCCACTCTGTCTAGATGTCACATACCTAGTCGGTCCGAGCGTGTCATCTATCGCTAGTGAGTAGTTTCCCAGATCCAGGGCGGTAGCTTGAAGTTGGGCAAGTGGAACATGGGGAACCGGTAAGTTCAAAGATGGCGTCTCATCATGTGTGCCCATAACAACTGAGCACAGTGACTCTCCGGTTTCTGGCTTAACCTGTATAGACAGTGGTGGAATAGGATCCGATGATCTGCCCACCTCGTAAAGCCCAGAACGCTGTGTGACTCTGTCCAAGGGAGTCTCTAGTTTGTCCTGAAGTTTGACAGCAAGTGCCACATTGTCCCCGGCACACTGTATGAGTTCTGTGCTCTCGTGATTCGGCTGCATTGTAAGGTTTAGCAGAAGTGATGTTAGATCATCCTTCATACTCTGAAAGTGCTGCTCCAGAAGTTGTTGGGTACGTTGCTCCCAAACTGCTAGGGCTTCCATATTAGTAGTGCCTTTGAAATTTAGATATTGTCCAGAATCTCCACGTGGCACAGGTCAAAAGTGGGTATCAGCGTTGTACTCAATAAGTGGAGTGTCTTTGGATTCATGAAGCATATTACATATAATATTAGCTTTCTAGGGTAAGATAAAAAAAAAAAGTTTGGGCCCTATATAAATTAATTAAGTCAAGTAATTATATCTAAGAACCCGGAGCTGCACAGACACACGTCTAGCTGTCTCAGTAGTTGGCCTACATTATATTTATTAACCCCTAATCTGCCGCCCCCAATGTCGCTGACACCTACCTACAATTATTAACCCCTAATCTGCCACCCCCAACGTCGCCGCCACTATAATAAAGTTATTAACCCATAAATCAAAGTCTAACCCTAACCCTAACACCCCCTAACTTAAATATAATTTAAATACATCGAAATAAATATTCCTATCATTAAATAAATTATTCCTTTTTTAAACTAAATACTTACCTATAAAATAAACCCTAAGCTAGCTACAATATAACTAATAGTTACATTGTAGCTATCTTAGGATTTATTTTTATTTTACAGGCAACTTTGCATTTATTTAAACTAGGTACAATAGCTATTAAATAGTTATTAACTATTTAATAACTTCCTAGTTAAAATAAATACAAATATACCTGTAAAATAAAACCTAACCTAAGTTACAGTTACACCTAACACTACACTATAATTAAATAAATTACCTAAATTAACTACAATTAATTACAATTAAATTAAATAAACTAAAGTACGAAAAAAACAACACTAAATTACAGAAAATAATAAAATAATTACAATTTTTTAAAACTAATTACACCTAATCTAATCCCCCTAATAAAATAAAAAAGCCCACCAAAATAAAAAAATCCCTACCCTATACTAAATTACAAATAGCCCTTAAAAGGGCTTTTTGCGGGGCATTGCCCCAAAGTAATCAGCTCTTTTACCTGTAAAAAAAAGTACAATACCCCCCCAACTTTAAAACCCACCACCCACACACCCAACCCTACTCTAAAACCCACAAAATCCCCCCTTAATAAAAACTAACACTACCCCCTTGAAGATCAGAAGTCTTCATCCAGGCGGCATCTTCTATCTTCATCCATACGGCGCGGAGCGGGTCCATCTTCAAGACATCCGACGCGGAGCATCCTCTTCGTTCGACAGCGACTGGAACAATGACGGGTCCTTTAAATGACGTCATCCAAGATGGCGTCCCTTCAATTCCGATTGGCTGATATAATTCTATCAGCCAATCGGAATTAAGGTAGAAAAAATCCTATTGGCTGATCCAATCAGCCAATAAGATTGAAGTTCAATCCTATTGGCTGATTAGAACAGCCAATAGGATTGAGCTCGCATACTATTGGCTGATTGGAACAGCCAATAGAATGCAAGCTCAAACCTATTGGCTGATTGGGTCAGCCAATAGGATTTTTTCTACCTTCATTTCCGTCATTTAAGGGACCCGGCATTGTTCCAGTCGCCGTCAAATGAAGAGGATGCTCCGCGTCGGATGTCTTGAAGATGGACCCGCTCAACTCCGGATGGATGAAGATAGAAGATGCCGCTTGGAGGAAGACTTCTGGCCATCTGGAGGACCTCTTCTGCCCGGATAGGATGAAGACTTTGGACTGTCTGGAGGACCACTTCTGCCCATTTTTTTTTAGTAATTTAGTTTATTTAATTTCATTGTAATTAATTGTAGTTAATTTAGGTAATTTATTTAATTATAGTGTAGTGTTAGGTGTAATTGTAGCTTAGGTTAGGTTTTATTTTACAGGTAAATTTGTATTTATTTTAACTAGGAAGTTATTACATAGTTATTAACTATTTAATAACTATTCTACCTAGTTAAAATAAATACAAATTTGCCTGTAAAATAAAAATGAACCCTAAGCTAGCTACAATGTAACTATTAGTGTAACAAAATGTGTCTCTCAGAATCCCAATGTTTGGGATTTTGCAGGGTGCTGCAGGGATAGTGCTGCAACCACACGTGGAAAATCCAGAGTGTCTAGAGTATGATCTGCTCCTAGCTGGATTTATTTGTGAAAGATAATCAATATAGTGTAGTATGCTCAAATTAAGATTTAGGTGTAGGAATAAGGCTTACCAGATGCTTGGTCAACGCGTTTCGGCCTCTCAAAGGCATTTTTCAAGACTGTCAAAAAAATTTATTTTTGATAATTTCGTTTTTTTTATTTTTTGTAATTTAGTTTTTTTTGTAAGTTTAGGTTTTAGTGTAAGGCAGCTAAGGTTTTATTTCACAGGTAAGTTTGTATTTATTTTAACAAGGTAGTTAGTAAATAGTTAATAACTATTTACTAACTAGTTTACCTAGTTAAAATAAATGCAAACTTACCTGTGAAATAAAAATAAAACCTAAGCTAGCTGCAATATAACTATTAGTTATATTGCAGCTAGCTTAGGTTTTATTTCACAGGTAAGTATTTAGTTTTAAATAGGTATTATTTAGTTAATAATTGTAACTTTAGTTTAGCTATAGTTTAATTATGTTAAAGTTAAGGGGTGTTAGGGGTAGGGTTACGGTTACGTTAGTGTTAAGTTTAGGGGTTAATAGTTTAATTTAGATTTTTGCTATGTGGGGGGCTGGCTGTTTAGGGGTTAATATATTTATTTAGTGGTAGTGATGTGGGACGCCAGAGGTTTAGGGGTTAATAACATTATTTAGTTGCGGCAATGTCGGGGAGCGGCGGAATAGGGGTTAATAATTTTAATATAGTGGCGGCGATGTTGGGATGCATCGGAATAGGGGTTAATAACTTTAGTATAGTGGAGGCGATATCGTGAGCGGCAAATTAGGGATTAATAGATTTATTTAGGTGGTGGCGATATCAGGGGCGGCAGATTAGGGATTAATAACATTATGTAGGTGGCAGTGATGTCGGGGGCAGCAGATTAGGGGTATTTAGACTCAGGGTTTATGTTAGGGTGTTAGGTTTACATGTTAGTTTTCTTTCCCCATAGACATCAATGGGGCTGCGTTACGGAGCATTTCATTCCACGATCACAGGATTTTTTCTGACAGCTTTTTTTGATATTGATGTCTATGGGGGAAGCGTGCACGAGCATGTCAAAACAGCGCTTGTATTTTGGTGCGGTATGGAGCTCCACGCAAACCATATCGCACACACAAGCCAGATTTTTTAAAACTTGTAATGGCTGCGCTATAGGGGGTTAAATAACGCAACTTTTGTTGAGTTTGTTAATTTCTCTATAGCGCTCAAAACTCGTAACCTAGCCGTTAAATAGTAAATAGTAAATAACCCATAGAATATATACATATATATATCAAAATAACAAGAGTATTGCATTGAGCAATGATACTTTTTTTATTGGACTAACTATACATTTATAAGTTGACAAGCTTTCGGAAGAGTTCCTTCCTTTATCAAGTCTGAAGCAATACTAACCAATTCAATGGAATTTACAGATTGTATCTTAAAACACAGAATAGCTAAGAAGACAGTGCAGGGAGAGGAGGAGGTGTCGTAAAAATCATGAGGGGGGCTTAGGTAACAGGCAGACAGTGTCCAGTGTAGGAGAACAGACAGGGGAAATATATAGCTTTACATAGAGCATATACTGACATAAAGTTATATATCAACATTGAATCAATATCTATAGAGATGTGAAATTGTATATACAGGGGGAATACAAAAGTTAAGAAAAGACAAAAGTGTGGACATAGGCTTACCTGTGTACCTATGTATAAAGAATGTGGAATATACAATGTAATTGACTAAATGAAAGTACATTACAAAAAATTTTGATAATGTGTTAAGAATCCAGAGTCCACATTTAGTCCAGAATTAAACAGGTTGAAGTGCATTATCATTTTCATTTCAAAGGTTTTTCTTTCCATGGTGTTTTTGAAGTTGCCTCTGAGAATTTTGATTTTGAGGTTTTTCCCCCTGTATATACAATTTCACATCTCTATAGATATTGATTCAATGTTGATATATAACTTTATGTCAGTATATGCTCTATGTAAAGCTATATATTTCCCCTGTCTGTTCTCCTACACTGGACACTGTCTGCCTGTTACCTAAGCCCCCCTCATGATTTTTACGACACCTCCTCCTCTCCCTGCACTGTCTTCTTAGCTATTCTGTGTTTTAAGATACAATCTGTAAATTCCATTGAATTGGTTAGTATTGCTTCAGACTTGATAAAGGAAGGAACTCTTCCGAAAGCTTGTCATCTTATAAATGTATAGTTAGTCCAATAAAAAAAGTATCATTGCTCAATGCAATACTCTTGTTATTTTGATATCTAAATCTCTGGACTAACATGGCTACTCCAATCAACGTATATATATATATATATATATATATATACAGTATTTCATTATTTATAATAATTTTAAAAATATTTTATATGTAATATTTCAATAACATGATGTAAGATTAGTAATTTATGTACGCTAACTTGACACTGCCTTAGCCCTAAATCACAAAACACGAATCACGTTACGCATATTTTTAATTCAGTTGTTCTTCACATAGAAAATAATGTAATTTTTATTATTACATATATATTTCTATATATATATCTTATAATGTTAATGTAAACTAGATATCTATACCTATATATCTGTAGGAATAGATGTACAGGTATCAGTATATACAAATATATATTAAAATATATATTTACAATAAAAAATACATCATCCTGTATGTGAAGAACATTGGAATATGAAATATGAATTATATTTCATAACTCCTGTCGAGTTAGCACTCCAGGGATAGGATTTTTCTTCTGCACTCTCTATTGACTTCTATAGGGAGAATACGTTAATGGGGTCTTGACAGTTTTGCTCACGTGTAAACTTTTTACTTTCAACTTGTAATATGCACAACCCAACCCATGCAAAAACTTACTTCTAGCGAAGTAATCGAGCGAATAAGCTAAATAGCACACCACTTGTAATATGGCCCTAAAACAACAGGTAGAGTGAAAAAAAGTATTTTGCGTTTTCTAGTAGCATGCATGGGACTTGACAAGGGTGCCCACTGCAACTGCTTCTGAAAGATAAGCTAATGATTCACAGCAAGCATTAAGTGAACAGAGAATGCATGGCTACTTTTGTTCATTCAAACAGATTTCTGAACATTTGGCCAAAATTCTAAGATTAAATTGTTTTATGTGTCTCAAAAGCTTCATGAAATTCTTATAAACGTATAATGATTTCATTGTAAATCAAAGGCAGTCAATATTTGAAAGGGAAAAAAAGAAAATGTTGATTCTTACAAACTTACATTATATTTCAATTTAACAAAAAATTGTAAGTTGTAATCTTTGTCACTTTATTCAAATACCAAAGTAACAAAAGTGAAAATAAGAAAAAAACAACAACAAAAAAACAGCACATTATAAACCAGAGTTTGTGATATGTGGAAAATAACATGTTTAAGGTGTATTTCATATCTGCAGGATTTTAGGACATGAATGATATCTAGTTACTGCAAAAGTAATTACTTGCCAAATGTATATGTTGTGATAGAACAAAAAAACCTGTCTGCTTTTACTCCTTTCACGTCTGGTTATAACACAAAAGGATCATTTTACCTTGCCCTCAGATATTTATTATATCTCATCTTTCCCAGTGCTCATTTACATAACAGAGAAGCTATAAACCCTACATCCAAGAACTGATTTAGAAATCAAAGAGAGTTATAACAGTGGAGTGATATTACTCTATATTCCATTTTGCCTATTTGGGCTATATTATGAGTGGCGCACTTACTGTAGTACATAAGCGATATGGGGTATTTCTTGGCTTTTTGTGCCTAACGGAAATAGCACGTGTATTACGAGTTGAAAGTAAATGCATTCATTTGAGCGCAATCTAATTTAACGTGCGTCGGGTTAGCACGACTTCAGAGCTCTGGTTAACTGTTACATGAGTTAAAAAACACATCAAAAATACATTTAACAGTTCAGTTACACTCATATTAATACTGTCTGATAAAAATTATTTATATATATATATATATATATTAAAATATGTGTTTATATGTATTTACAGACATATCTACAGTATATACCTATATAAATACATATGTACACACATATAGACATATATATAGAGCCCTTTGCAGTCAAGTTGCTGAAAACATATATGGAGAGAGATGGAGGGAATGAGGAAAGAAAGAGAGATGTGGATCAAAGGAGAAAGTAAGTAGACTTAGACATTTAAGTTTTAGGCATGCTTGAAAAAGAGTTGCCTTCGGCTATATGTGAACCATTAATGTGTTTGTCTATATATATATATATATATATATATATATATATATATATATATATATATATATATATATATATATATATATATATATATATATATATATATATATATATATATATATATATATATATATATATGAAAATATGTGTATATATGTATTTACAGACATATCTATATACCTATATAAATACATATGTACACACATATAGACATATATATATAGCAAATAAATCAAGGATGGCTGGTCTGGAAAAAATGCTTCAAAAAGGCTAGTTTATTGAGTGGTATTTAAAACATCAAATGGTATGTCCTGTGCAAGGGAAGGTCTGACGCGTTTCGCGCATGCACACATGCGCTTCATCACTAGAGCCCTTTGCAGTCTGCTGAAAACATATATGGAGAGAGATGGAGGGAATGAGGAAAGAAAGAGAGATGTGGATTAAAGGAGAAAGTAAGTAGACTTAGACATGTAAGTTTTAGGCATGCTTGAAAAAGAGTTGCCTTCAGCTATATGTGAACCTTCATGTGTGTGTATATATATATATATATATATATATATATATATATATATATAAAACGAATACTCTTTCATATGTACGATTTTGTGTACTATTAGCGATAGTAGGAGATTATTTTAACCATATTTCTCTTAATTCTTGTTTTATTTTTTATTAGAGACTAGATTCTACAATCCATAATGATTTAAAGATGTCAAGTGTCGAGCGGACACGATTAACTATAGCGAATCATGTCCGCTGGACATCGCTAAATGTGGACATCGCTAAATGCTAGTGTAATGCCTCCCCTGTTCACTGATGGCCAATTGGCTGCTAGCAGGGGTTGTCAATAATCCCAAATGGATCGGGATGAATTCAAGCAACCACCTTTTAGGTGGCAGAGAAGTTAAGGAGCAGAGGTCTTACGACCGCTGCTTCTTAACTTTAATTTCTGGTGAGCTTGAAACAATGGGCCTCCAAAGCAGCATCCGCTGCTTGATAAATAGAGCTCTTAGACGGGTATTCAAATTAGTAGTCAAATTTTTTTTTTGGACAAATTTCAGTTATGTCTACTTCCATAACTGTCCCATGTGACAGCCATCAGCCAATCACAAATACATATATGTATATTCTGTGAATTCTTGCACATGCTCAGTAGGAACTGGTGACTCAAAAAGTGTAAATTTAAAAAGTTTGTGTTAATAGAAGTAAATTGGAAAGTTATTTAAAATTGCATTCTTTATCTGAATCATGAAAGTTTAATTTTGACTTGAGTGTCCCTTTAAAATAAATGAATTAAAAAGTAATGCACATGGCTTGCACAATTATTATTTTTTTTACATCATTTTTATTATAAGAGAATATATACCTACTGTTTGATCAATATCCAGTAATGCGAATAGACTGCTCTGTAAAAGGTGCAGTTATATAAAAAGTGATTGTGTAAAAGAAATACTGAAAATGCCCAACGATATTAGGAGACAAAAGTAAAGAAGCATAAAATTAATAATTCTATGCTCTTTGTCATAAAATTATTAGGCATAATGATGCATGGCCTCTCACCAGGTTTGTCCCTCAACTAACGAGGGATAATAATTTTCTGCCACAAGCTGACCTGCAAGCTGTAGTCTCAATGCTGTTCCTACTTAAATTGACATTAAACTGCTGGCACAGCTACAAAAGAATAGTAACTACTCACTATGTTATTGCATTTCACCCTGTTTCTGCAGCTGTTCTCCTGTTTTAAAAGCTTAAAGGTGACAGATACTGAAGCTCCAAGCTCCGCCTCTTTGTACTGAGGGCTGCCATCTTGGAGCTCAGGTATTCTCATAGCCTGTGACAGAAGCTGTGCACACTCACAGATCAGTAATAGTGTCTACTTTTTTGCAGCTGTATAATGTGTTTCAGGTTAGTGTGCATTATCAATACCTTGGGTTGTCTACTTAAAATATATATATAGTTTTGACAGGTAAAAAAACAAAACAAAAAAACAAGGCTCTATTTCTGTTTAAATTGAGTTATACTAAAAATGCTTAAAATTCTCCAGTATTTTGGTAGTTTTTCTCTGAAAGTCCCGGTAGTGAAGGGGTTACTGCTCTTGATTTGCAAAGCCCTATAACATGTGCTAATAAAATGACAGCATTAAATTATTTAAAAACATTTCTTTTGTAAATGGGTCTTTAGCAATAAGGTGTTTAATTGTTGCTATATGTTTAGCATGTATAAAACATGACTTTAATGTCTCACTCTAAGCCAGACATTGCTGCATCATATTCATACTCTTAGCTGTGATTTTTATACATTGGATCCCCTAGTATGAAGTCAAAGCTTGCTTCACTTCTCCATATATAAACCCCCAGTTTAAAATCTTGTAAATTACAGCAAATCATAACATGGTACATAAAATGACATACTGAAACATAAAAATAAAGCACACAATATAAATATCTATGTAACTTGAATTACCCATAATAATATTTTTGTGGAAAAGAGCATTTTACATTAAACAGTTACTAGAGTATGAATAATGAAGACTATTGACAGGAAGTGGTATTTTTTTTACTTTTGGATAAACATGATCTATTTAGGAGGTTTAAAAATATTATTTAATAGGATATATCAACTGTATTCAAATAAGGGTGCTAACTAAATCTTAATGAAATGTATAATAATATTGTGTTTACTGTGTAATAGATGAATACCAGATGCCAATGACAGTCGGTGGACAAGGCTTCTACTCTACCGGATTAACTTTAGTAATTTCCTGGAGTCTACATTTCACTGCAATAGGAAATGTATATAATAAAAAAAGAATGGAATACAATTCTCCATCAACCTGTTCTCTTCAATATAAAATGTTCAATTCAACGTTCAACAAATCTTTATCATATTTTGTATTTATTTCTAGAATATTTCAGAGAGAAATCATTGTTCTTTCATGCTGTTCCAAAATCACCCTGTGTGTTCCGTGTCTTGTGACATCACAGTCCCCTCCCATAAAGGGATAGAGAAGGGTGGTTATACTGACACTTCCAGCAGACTGTGGTCAGGCTGTCTCAGCCAAAGCTGGCTGTCACTTAACCTTTCACTAAATGCAGGGACAGAGGAGCAATTTTATACTATCCTCCTACAACTTAGGCGTTTTCTGTCTAGTCTGGTTGAAAGAATAAAAAATGTTTACAAATTCTTTCTAACTTCCCTTCAGACTATTTAAATAGGATCTTTTATATTTACAAGTAGAGAAAGCCTTAGAACTTAACCAAGACTTATAGCTCTGAAATTGGCACATCTCATTTTACTACTGTTTTCTTTCTTAGGCATCTGTATATTCTGTACTAAAAATAAAGTTGTCTTAAAAGCATATCATATAAATAATCACTAATTATTTCCTTCAAAAATTGTATTCCCCTTTACTTTCATAATATTAATGAATAAGAAAACTGTCTTTTCTCTTAATTTATTCTAATATGTTAATATCACAGATTGTCTTGGAATGGGTTTAAAGAACGACAGGACCCATTATATGGAAAACTTCTTTGGAGACAATGTAAATTTTTCCTCAATGTTGCATCTAAAAACAGTATCTTAAAATATATTAAAGATGGGGTTTTTTTTTGGTTTTTTTTAAAGGCATCCGTCTGCTAAGAAAAAAAATGATACATTTTGGGCTAGAAAACAAGTGGTGAGCTAACATTACCGTGTGCACGATATTCAAATATCACATCCGCGTTAACTTGCGTACATTTTACAAGTTGAAAGTAAACACGACCACACAGTTGCAAAATAAACTTGCGCTGGTCGGGTTAGTATGAATGAAGACTTGGGGAAAGGGTTAGGGCTAAAAAAGCTGCATTAAACGCAACATAAATACATTGAAATTAACAGTCAGACTCATATATACACTATCTAATAAAAATTACTCATATACAAGGAATTTGGTATATGACAAGGTGTTTGAATGGGAAGGGCTATAACATATATATATATACACACACATACATATACATGTGTATGTATGCATATATAAATATGTATATATGTGTATACATGTGTATTTATGTATATATGTGTATACATGTGTATTTATGTTTAAATGTGTATATATGTATATACACATACATCCACATATAAGCAAATATATACACATGTATACACATACTGTATATATATATATATATATATATATATATATATATATATATATATATATATATATATATATATATATATATATATATATATATATATATATATATATATATATATACTTTGGAGCCCTTTCCATTCAAATACCTGAAAACAAGAAAAATCATTTTTATTCAATTTTAATATTTTATAATGGGCCAGATTACTAGAGGAGCACAAATTAACGCTTCAGCGTGAGTGTTAATTGCGCTAGAAGTAAGTTTTTTTGTCTTGTCGGGTTGCACTCATATTGAAAGTAAACTGTTTTTGCTCTTGCGCTAACCCAACAAGTGCAAAAAGCCGAACTTAGAATATCACATGCGCATTTACGTATTCCCCCATAGAAGTCAATGGAGAAAAAAAGTGGGAAAAAAGCTAACATTCCACTCTCGCGCAAACCCAATCCCATTTTCTCATGTGCGTTAACCCAACATGAAAATATTAATATTTCACATTCCGATGTTCTTCAAATAACAGAATATATTATATTTTTTCATAAATACATATTTCTACATACAGTATATATATGCTGTTCCAAAATCAACCTGTGTGTTCCGTGTCTTGTGACATCACAGTCCCCTCCCATAAAGGGATAGAGAAGAGTGGTTATACTGAAACTTCCAGCAGACTGTGGTCAGGCTGTCTCAGCCAAATGATTATATATAGGTATAGATATATACAGATATATGAATATTTCACATTGTTCTTCAAATAACAGAATATGTTCTATTTATTCATAAATAAATCTATACCTATATATATATATATATATATATATATATATATATATATATATATATATATATATATATATATATATATATATATATATACTGTATATATAGATGATTACATTTAGGTATATACAGATATATATAGGAATATCTATTTCTAAATACATAGAACATATTCTGCTATGTGCAGAACATTGGAATGTCACATATTTGCAGTAAATAGTATAGTTAAAACCTTTCTTTAATATGAATGTTGCATAAATATGTTTTAACATGTTTTCATCTACTTAACTGCAAATGACTCAAATGCACTTCTATGTATGTCTATATGTGTGTACATATGTATTAATGTGTTTATATGTGTATATATATATCTTTAAATATGTGTATATATATATATATATATATATATATATATACACATATTAATACATAAATACATATGTACACACACGTGGTAATCATTCTAGCATAAATTGTGACTGCGCTCAAGCAATCGCGTTTACTTTTAACTTGTAATACCAGCGGTAAGCCTGACGAGCACAAACCTCAGTGATAAACCCCTTATTGCTCAGGCGAAAAAGTTTGCGCTCCACTCGTAATCTGGCCCAATGTGTTTTACTGTGTATGTACTGTAAATATTTTACATTCCAGTGTTCTTCACATAAGGGAAAATGTTCTATGTATTTTTAAATAGATATCCCTATATATGTATATATTCATATATCTATATTTTACAAAAAATGTATAATATATAATACATTTTATCCTATATGAAGAACATTGGAATGTTAAATATTCATAACTACCTAAAGGTGAGCGCTGTAGGTTTAACTCTTGTTGGGTTAGCGCGTGAGTGATAAGTGTTAGGATTTTTTTCCAGTTTGCGCTCTCCACTGAAGTCTATGGGGGGAAGAAGTTAGTGCGGTCGCAATATCTGAAGCCCTAAAGTTAGTGAACATCGGCTTTCGCTCACACGTAAACAATTTACTTTCAACTTATTTAACCCGCATGCATTAAAAGTTTACTTCTGGCGCTAAATAGCAGATATTTTTACTGTCCATTACTACAGAGGTTGGAGGTTTCCTTATCAGCCAGTTAGCTGTCTGTCCTTAGGGATAATTTGTGCAAACACCTGTACTTTTTTTTTTTTTAAACCGGTTTCAGGGGCTCACTTATGAAGCCACATTCACTACATTTGAAGCTTTTGTGATGTGGTTTATAACCACAATTTAACAATTTCCTGACCTCTCCCCACCTCAGAGGTTGAGAAATAAAATTACAGGGCAAGATTACATATGCGTCATCGCCCGCAAAAGCCGTTGACGCCGGTTTTAATGCAGTTTTGCTATTACATATATGGTGCCTCATATAAATGTGGCGCATATATTTCACCTGTCGCCCGCAATTTTTACTCCCATAAGCTAACATAGAACCACGTCGCAAATCGTTATCACATATTCAGCGCAAGGGTTTACGCAGCGAAAATTGAGAAATTTTACTCCATTTTCACCTCACCACACATAGGCAGGTGCAGCAAGCCTTGCGCTGAGTATGTGAACACTATAACCCCCTGAAAATAGTAACACTTAATGTAACACAATATCTATCTACCTCCTGAAAAGAACTAAAACGCATGCGCAATATCTATCTACCTGTCAACCGCCAAACCCCACCACAATAACTAAATAAATGTATTAACTCCTAATCTGCCAACCCCCACATCGCAATCTAACCTTATAAATGTATTAACTTCTAATCCGCCAACCCACCACAACACAATATACCTAATAAAATTATTAACCCCTAATCTGCCATTCACCCACAACGCAAGTACCCTAATTAACCTATTAAACCCTAATCCGCCAAACCCCAACAACACAAATAACTAATTTAATTATTAAGCTCCCTAATCTAACACCCACTAAATTAACCCCAAATTACATAAAATAATAAAATACTAAATTACAATTAAAATAAAAAATCCTAACAGTACTTAGAAAAATAAACCTAAGATTAAATTAAAATAAATTAATCTAAAATTAACAAAAATAAAAAAGGCTAACATTACAGAAAATAATAAACAAAATTATCCAAAATAAAGAAATTAAACCTAATCCCTATGAAAATAAAAAAGCCCCCTCAAAATAAAAACACCCCCTAATCTAATGCTAAACTATCAATAGCCCTTAAAAGGGCTTTTGTAGGACATTGCCCTAAGTTAAACAGCTCTTCTGCATTTAAAAACATTCTAAGTCCCCCTAACCATAAAACCCACCACCCACCAAACCCCCTAATATAAATAAACCTAACACTAAAAAAACCTAAACTACCCATTGTCCCTAAAGGGGCATTTGTATGGGCCTTACCCTTAAAAGGGCATTCAGCTCTTTTACGATTGCCCATTAAAACCCTAATCTAAAAAAAATAAAAAAATAAATAGAAAAAAATCCTAACTTTAACCCGCAAATAGGTACTCACCGCTCCTGAAGTCCGGTGGACAAGGTCCTGTTTCAGGCGATGAAGTCTTCTTCCAAGCGGCCGACATCTTCTTCCAAGCGGGGACCTCTTCCTTCTTCAGAGCGGAGATGAGCGTGGAGCAGGACCGGCAACCTTCATACGATCGCCACCCGTACACTGAATAGTGAATTCAAGGTACGCGTTTAAATATGGCGTCCCTATAATTCCTATTGGCTGAAGAATTTAAATCAGCCAATAGGATGAGAGCTACTCAAATCCTATTAGCTGATGAACAGACAATAGGATTTGAGAAGCTCTCATCCTATTGGCTGATTTAAATTTTTCAGCCAATAGGAATTCAAGGTACCCCATATTTAAATGCGTACCTTGAATTAACTATTTAGTGTATGGCGGCGATCATACGAAGAAGGATCCTCCATGCTCCACTGCTCCGCAATCGCCGGTCCTGCTCTGTGCTCATCTCCGCTCCACGCTGGCTTGGTCCTGTATGAAGAATGAAGAGGTCCCCGCTTGGAAGAAGATGTCGGCCCCTTGGAAGAAGACTTCACCGCCTGGAACAGGACCTTCTCCGCCAGACTGAGTACCTATTTGGGGTTTAGAGTTAGGATTTTTTTATTTTTGGGGTTTTTTGTTTTTTTAAACTAGGGTTTTAATTGGCAATCATAAAAGATCTGAATGCCCTTTGAAGGGCAGTAAAAGAGCTGAATACCGTTTAAAGGGCAATGCCCATACAAATGCCCCTTTAGAAGTAATGGGTAGTTTAGGTTTTTTTAGTATTAGGTTTATTTAATTTGGGGGGTTTGGTGGGTGGTGCAAAAGAGCTGTTTAACTTAAAGTGAAAGTTAATTTTGCAAAGTTAAAACACAGTATATCATTATCCCCATGTATATAAACATAATCGCCATATTTTTTTGAAAAATATTAATATCTTCATTTTTTTACTAACGTTTTATTCAGCCGTTTTCGTCCTGACTCCTCGCTTCTTATTCTTCCTGCTTTCTCAGTCTTTACGTATAGAGCGGTCCCACCCGCTCTATACGTATCATCTATGCGCGTTCACAAAGATCAAGACCATTTGCGCATGCGCATTGCGGTTCGCATACTTAAATCGCGCATGCGCAAATGATCTTGATCGTTGTGAACAATACTGCTGGGCTCCAGTGCGCAGGCGTCTCCCTCAACTCGCAACATAATAATGAATGGATCACGATATTGTATTCATTTATTACTATGCTATGCGAAGACGATTATGCGCATTAAGGTGTTAATGGTGTGCGCATGCGCGAACCGGCCACGAGCATTCTGATTTCAGATATGCATATTACAGGGGACGCATGCGCAGATGGGCCAATAGGAAAATGACGTAGTGTCACGGCCGCCTAACGGCCAGGATTTTAATTGGAACACACAAATACGTAATAAGGAAGTAGAAAAATGGTAGAAAAACGGGTTGATATTGCCGAATGCGATAGTGAGATTTTAAAACAGGTAAAACTTTGTTTTCGAAAATTAGTAAGCAATTTGATGAATGAAAGTCATAATTAATTTAAATCTTACATTTAATTCTGTTGAGCCAGCATTTAAACTTTACCTTCACTTTAAGGCAATGCCCAACAAAAAGCCCTTTTAAGGGCTATTGGTAGTTTAGCATTAGATTAGGGGGTGTTTTTATTTTGGGGGGCTTTTTATTTTCATAGAGATTAGGTTTAATTTCTTTATTTTGGATAATTTTGTTTATTTATTTTTATTTTCTGTAATGTTAGCCTTTTTTATTTTTGTTAATTTTAGATTAATTTATTTTAATTTAATCTTAGGTTTATTTTTCTAAATACTGTTAGGATTTGTATTTTAATTGTAATTTACTATTTAATTATTTTATGTAATTTGGGGTTAATTTAGGGGGTGTTAGGTTAGGGAGATTAGTAATTAAATTAGTGGTTTCCGTTGTGGGGGTTTGGCCGATTAGGGGTTAATAGGTTAATTAGAGTACTTGCGTTGTGGGGGTTTGGCGGATTAGGGGTTAATAGTTTTATTAGGATTATTGCGTTGTGTGGGTTTGGCGGATTAGGGGTTAATAGGTTAATTAGAGTTCTTGCGTTGTGGGGGTTTGGCGGATTAGGGGTTAATAGTTTTATTAGGATTATTGCGTTGTGTGGGTTTGGCGGATTAGGGGTTAATAGGTTAATTAGAGTTCTTGCGTTGTGGGGGTTTGGCGGATTAGGGGTTAATAGTTTTATTAGGATTATTGCGTTGTGTGGGTTTGGCGGATTAGGGGTTAATAGATTTTTTTTTTATTTTTCTTTATTGAAAGAGTATAACATAAACAAATGTGTCAGATATTAACACCACATCTGACCACAAAAATAAAACAAATCATAACCATACCATAATAGATTTATAAGTTTTTTTGCAATGTGGGTTAACGGCAGATTAGGGGTTAATAGTTTTAATAGGTACTTTGTGATGTGGGTTAATGGCAGATTAGGGGTTAATATTTTTAATAGGGACTTTGCGATGTGGCTGAATGGCGGATTAGGGGTTAATAAATGTATTAGGTAGTTTGCGATGTTGGGGTTGGCAGATTTAGGGGTTAATACTTTTACTAGGTAGATCGCGATGTGGGTGAATGCGGAAATAGGGGTTTTTACGTGTTTAGTTTATTTTTGGGAGGCGGGTTAGACTTTTACGGGAGATTTGACATTTTTTTTCATTTTCTTATGCGCCGGCAGTTTCTAACATGCCGTAAGTCACTGGCGACTCCAGAAATTTGTATATACGCTCATTTCTGGACATCGATAGTTCATCTGACTTACGCCACTTTATGAACTGCCGGCGCTGTATATGTGATACCCCGATGTGCGAGGTGAAATTACGAGCGGTGCGGGTTTCAGCAGTTAAGCATATGTAATCTTGCCCACAGTGTGCAATCCGGCTTTTGTTCTAAAACTACCAATCCAATAAGAGCAGGGAGCTGGATTGCACAAAAGAGCTTTCTGCAATCTTAGATTTAACCTTTTAACGCCGTTATGCCGTTCTATTCCGACATAATTACACTGGGCTTTAAAGCCGTTATGACGAAATAGAATGTCATAACCATTGGCTGTCCTAAAGCCAACTGCACTTCCGATTATGTGATTGCGGTCTGGAAGGCGTGCCTAGCGTCACTGGGACGTCCCCCTGACCCAATCCCATCATTAAAATCTCGCGATCACATGCACGATCACAGGATTTCAATTTGTTTACATCGGAACATTGTTCTGATGTAGACAAATTAAACCTGTCATCAAAGGGTTAAAGGTTCATGAAACCCAATTTTTTTCTTTCATGATTTAGAAAGAGCATGCTATTTTAAACAACTTTCTAATTTACTTCTATTATCTAATTTGCTTAATTTTCTTGATATTCTTTGCTGAAAAGATAGGCTCAGTAGCTGCTGATTGGTGGCTGCACATAGACGCCTTGTGTGATTGGCTCACTCATGTGCATTGCAAGTTCTTCAACAAAGGATATCTAAAGAATTAAGCAAATTAGATAATAGTAGTAAATTGGAATGTTGTTTAACCCTTTGAGTGCTAAGCACTTTCCCACCTGGGTACTAAGGTGATTGAAGGTTTTTTTTTTTAATTTTTGAAAAAAAAATTTTTTTACTTTTATATTTTTTTTTTTCAGTTCCCCAAGACTTACATCATTGGAAAGGTTAGGTGATTACCTTTCCAATGGTGGGTCTTGGGGATCTGTAGCTGCTTAGATGCCTGAGATACAGGCGTCTAAGCAGCATGCCCCCTTTCCCTATACTTTGTTATGTTAGTTTGTTAATAAAGTTGTGCGGTGACGTCATCACGTCATTGCGCGTGACGTCACCGCGCAAAACGGGAAGCCCCAGCCATGCCTGTCACTATGCAGGTCTGATCGCCGGGGTAGGAGCGGGTGGGAGCCCCCAGATCTCCCTCAATGTGGGAGAGTGCTAGCGACGGCTCTGAGCCGTTGTTAGCACCAGAGTGGGAAACTCTGTGACGGCTCAGAGCCGTCGTTAGCACTCAAGGGGTTAAAATTGTATTCTCTACCTGAATCATGAAAGAAAAAAAATTGGGTTTAATGTTCCTTTAAGTTTTAAAAATGTTGGCATTTAATTTGGACATAACAGTTTAATAGCATTTTAAAAATACATTTGAAATGAATAAAATAGAAGTAAATGATCCATTTGAGCTTATATTGACTTGTAACCTGTAAGACACAATAAATGACAACAATAAGTGTCTAAATACTATATGCACTTTTGGCATAAATCTAAAAGTTATAAAGCACTTATTTAGCTTTCACAAAAATATTACAGATGATATTTTATTTCTGCACTGTTCTGAGACTTGGGGGTCCATTACTCATTGTACGGACGAACATGATCCACTATAGCAAACAATGTCCGCCGCACATCGATAAATGCAGACAGCATAGGCTTTTATTATTGCACTATCAGTTCTTGTGAATTGCTGGTGCAACGCCGCCCCATGCAGATTCGCGGCCAATCGGCCGCCAGTCGGGGGTGTCAATCAACTCGATCATATTGGATCGGGTTGATTTCTGGCGATGTCTGTCAACCCCCACAGAGAAGGCGGACAGGTTATGGAGCAGTGGTCTTTAGACCACTGCTTCATAACTTGTGTTTCTGGCGAGCCTGAAGGCTCGCCAGAAACACGGGGAATCAAGCTCCGTTCGGAGCTTGATAAATAGACCCCCAAGTGTAAAATCACTAGTATATACTCAAAGGAAACCAGACATTTATAGAGTTAAAAATATTCTGCATAGTAAGCTGTGTTTATTTGATTATTGAAGGCACCATAGAAAGAACTGTAACTTAATGATGCATCTCACAACGTTTCGCTGACTCTGAGGCTACATTAAAAATAATGAAATGTTAAGGATCTAAATACTTCTACAGAAATATTTATGCAAGAAGAAAGCAGAATAATTAAAAATAGATTAGCATAGTAGCCCTCACACCTTTCTGCACTTTACCAATAACAAAATACTTTATTGCATGGTCAAATATTTACAGGGTGTCCTTATCTATATCTCTGGTGATGAAAACTGCACATTGCGCAAGTAAAGGTCAGACATTCTGGTATCTGACCCTAGAAAGCCTATGCCTGGCATTTAGAATTGATTATAAATTGGGAACAATGGTGGGCAAGTGGTGACCCAGGTCTTGCATATAGTGCTTGGGGAATCCTCTGAGACAAGTTTTATTTCTCTGTACCAAGGACATTTTTTTGTGTGTATTAACTCTGACTACACTACCCCTAGTTTAACGCTCTCCCTCAAAAACAATGGTTTCAAAGGGACAGTTAAGTCAAAATTAACTTGCATGATTCATATATAGAGCCTGCAAATTTAAACAAAATTCCATTATACTTCCATTATCACATTATATATATATATATATATATATATATATATATATATATATATATATATATATATATATATATATATATATATATATATATAAAATATATTTTTATATATATATATATATATGAGCACTGCGGTTTTGACTCATACAGGGCTTAGATGGTGGCACTTTATTTTATTCTTTATTTTTTGGCGAGGAATAGTTTTGGAACAAGTTGCGAGCTCAATGCATCAATAGTTTAGGGGTCACGGACACAGCTGACACACACCCACTTTGTGGTTGCGCCCAATCCGACAAAAATATACGTTGCTATAACAACTTAGGTTGAACGCTTTGGCTGTTTTCTTTTTCATTTTGTTTTTAGCAGTTTCTGCTAGCTGATGTTATACAGAATTTAGACGGAGGTGCTGTGTTTTTTACATTTGACTAACGAGTCTAGATCACTATTGTTGTGATGACGTCTAACTGGGTTGGTCTGTATTCAGGACGTCCATAACAACAGGGCTGGATTAAGCCTTGGTTGTCAAGTATGACGTTTTTAGTGTGAGATGCAACACTGATGATGATTGGCCGAGTGGCTTTTGCAAAGTTTTGACTTGCTGTATATATTTATATTTTCGACAATATTTTATTTATCATATATCAAGTGTGGGCATGATCACTCTTTGGAGAGGTTGCATTTCTGGGTACTATATCACTATGTTTTTGTATATTATGTTCACTGCACATTTATGAAGAGATCTGTCACGTAATGTAATTGGCTACTGAAGGGGTGTGTTTTTTATTCGGCCAGGATTGGCTGATCTTGAGGGGAGTGTTGTTTGGGGCCTATTTAAAGACTGATTTTGCACATTGTAATTTGTCAGAGGAAGGGACTGTTGCTGTCCCGAAACGTCACGAAATTAAAACTTGTTTGCCACAGTTGCTGATGGATCAGTGAGTGCTTCCTTCTTGAATTTTATATATATATATATATATATATATATATATATATATATATATATATATATATATATATATATATATATATATATATATATATATATTATATATATATATATATATATATATATATATATATATATATATATATATATAATATATATATATATATATAATTTGTTGAAGAATTATTCTTTTTGTATTGTATTTGTATAACATTGTTGTATAACATTGCAACAAACGTTGTTGCAAACAATAAGAAACTGTGGTTCAACCACCAGTGTTCACTATCTCCTCAAAATACTTACATAAGCAAATGTTTACCATTTATTCCCTCCTCTTTTGAGTGCCATCAAATATGAGGTAGTTTATTTTATTAAATCATGTTTAATGATACTTTTTCTGGGATTTTTGATGCTGCATCAGAAATGTAGATTTTGGATAGCATGCACTATCTGGCAATAAGGTTCGATATTCAAGATTAGAACAGCCAATCAGACAAAGTCTAAAACTAGACCTTACGCTAGAATTGTCTCTTGGAAACAACAGTATCAGCCTCTAACACAGAGCTTTCGAAACTTTTCATGTTGGTGACACACATTTTAGACCTACATCATTTCGTGACACAGTAATTCAGTTGTACTAGCAATCAGGAGGTTAAACTAACTTGTTTTGAGAGATACGGAAACATACATAAATTAAATAATAACAAAATGTATTTACAAGTAACAGTATTTTTAAAAAGTTTAATACCACCAATAGCTACTTTCTATTTTAATGGGATGTATGAGGTTGATGGGATAAACACAGTTTCTGAATATTTATTGGAATATTAGATAAAGACACTCACATTTTATCATCAAGCATTTTAAGCTTATACTTCATATCCATATATCAAGAGTAGCAATGCACTACTGGGAGCTAGCTGCAAAAAAACAACAACACTGACTTAAGACTTCAGCTCAGCGTTTAAGCTGCCGCCCTCAAAACTCTGTTAGTCCGACTGACTACTGGCCGCGCTGCAAAACACACTGCTGCCCCACTCACTGACTACATGTGCAGTCATGAGCTGATTGAGGATATTACACATGAGTCAGGAGCCAATGTGCCGCCAAAGCCGACCAATGGGAATAGTTTCAGTTCCCGCTAAGCAGCACCAATACGTTAAGATAATTTGTGACCCACTAGGTATCAATCACGTCAACCACTTGATATGCGTAGCAGACAGGCGGAAAGTCGGAAACCAAAAAAAAAAAAATTCAAAATAATTTTAAATTCAAAAAAATTGTGCTGAAGCAGGGACACACCTACACACTGCCGCCAGCACACTAACGTGTCACGACACACAGTTTGGAAAGCACTGCTCTAACAGCTACTTCAGTATTGTCCATTCTCTTTTCTTTCCATCTCATTCAAAATCCTTTAGACATAGTATCAAATGATTTAGCTACAAAATAATCTAAGTGCAAGTGGGAGGAAATGAAATGAATATGACCTTCCACTACAGGGTGAGGATCTAAAACAATGTTGTATTCTAAAAAAAAAGCAGCCTCTAATGCAGTTCACATATAAATAAACATGCACAATGAAACTACACAATTTGCTGTGTAAATATATGATTTACTCACTCATGAAGGTAAATGCCAATTTTAAGACTAGTGTCATACCACTAAGCAAAAACCTAGTCATGCTACTAAACTGACACACTAATCTGCATAGCCCCTAAAGTGTAGGTTTTTATTTTGCATCAGCATGTAATTCAGGTTTTATTTTGTTTCTGGAATGTACTTTTTGTATACCCTTGTATAGCACTGTGAAATTTGATGTTTTAAAAAATAAATAAAAAAATAATATATATATATATATATATTAATAATAATAACAATAATTAAAATAAGATAAATATGGGATCTAAATCTGATATTATCAAGTTTAACCATAACATTCAATATAAACTACACAAACTTAAAAACCCTGGCTTTTGTGTCATTCTGGGAGATATAGTGTTAAATTCCTGCTCTGTTTGTTACTGACTGTAAACTAAATATAATTAGCTGAGTGTTTATAACTAATTGATGCAAATACTATATAAACCTTATGAAAGTGAGAGCTAAGGGAGATGGAAGTTTTTGATCCAAAAATATGTCCTCACAATTTTATGTAAATTTGATTTTTCTCTACATTAAGAAATTGCAATTTAGCACAAAAAAAAAGATAATTAAAGGGACAGTCAAGTATGAATTAAACTTTCATTATTCAGGTAGGACTTTTAATTTTAATCGACTTTCCAATTTACTTTTATCATCAAATTTGCTTTTTTCTCTTGTTATTCTTAGTTTAAACTAAACCTAGGTAGGCTCATATGCTAATTTCTAAGCCTTTGAGGGCTGCCTCTTATCACAGGCTTTTTAAATCTCTTTTCAACACAAAGAGACAGAAAGTACACGTGAGCCATATAAATAACACTGTGTTCAGGCACAGGGGGTTATTTAAGATTTAGCACAATACAATGCTACATTTAAGACAATAGATAATAAACAGTCACAGTCATGTGATCAGGGGGCTGGAAGAAGGTTCCTAGATATAAGGTAATAACAGAGGTTAAAGTATATTAATATAACTGTGTTGGTTATGCAAAACTGGGGAATGAGTAATAAAGGGATTATCTATCTTTTAAAACAATAACAATTCTATGGTAGACTGTCCCTTTAAGTGATAAATGAAACAGTAATTTGAGAGAAATAATGCTGTTTATTAATAAATAGTGGAAAAAAGGAAATCATTTAGAAATGTTGCGTCTTCTTGCATGAATGTACATAAGTATATACAATTTTTGTTGCGTTCTCTTAAAACTCATTAAACATCATCACTTTATGTGTTTAATTATGTAAACAGCATTTAATGTCCAACTGCTATTTTCACATAAGAATAAACTAGGTTTTGGTTATTTTAAATATATTATGTGTTTAAATTAAAATGATACGTATTCATTGTCTGGAGAGAAAACAAATTGTTAAACAAATAAAATAAAACTATTTCTTTATGATTTGTAAGGGTTGATTAATCATTAACCTATTAGTAATCATTAGATTAAGAAATTGTTACCACCTGTGTTAGATTTTTGTTTTGCATGGTCCCCGGTATGATTTTGGTCCTGATTAACTCCCTAGGTATTTGGTAATTGTAGCAATATGAATCCTTGTGGTTTGATCACTGAAAATAGAGTTTTATTTTGGGGGGGAAATTAACTATTCTTTTTGGTATTAATTGCTTGCTAATAGCTTTATACAATGCAAATATGCTGTAATATTAATAATAAAAAATAATAAATCCTGGGAACAAAGTTAAAGGACATGGGACACACGTGAAAAAAAAATGCAGTAAAAATGTTCAGGGCTGATCTTTATTTGTTATGTTGTAGAACTGATAACTTGGCTTTTTCTCTACCATTGTCAAAAACACACCTAAAATTAAAAATGTAATTTCCAATAAATGGCTTTATTACAAGTGGTGTGCTAATGATAGTGCAGGACGTGACAAGCAGTATTGCTAGACTGTGCTAACATTAGCGGCGTGCTACTTGATATTACAAGTCCATGGTAAAACTGATTTACCAGAGAATGGTTAGTGCAACCAACAACGCTCTAGTGCAACCTATATGTTTAATGGATATCCCGACCACACTAAATAGCGCTCATATTACAATATGAAAGTTTTAGGTTGCACTCAAGACGAAATTGAGCTAGAATATTTAGCGCAACTTGAGAGCTGAAGAAAAGTGAATAATTAACAAAACACATTAAAATAAACTATTACACTCATCAAGGTATATACAGTTATTTTTAAAATATAATTAAAAAATGAATAAATAAATATATATATATATATATATATATATATATATATATATATATATATTTATATACACACACAATTCTGAGCCCTTCCCATGCAATATAATTTTTAAACAATTTAATTATGTTTTAATGTGCTTTGATACTTTATATTTCTATGTTCTTCACTTAATAGTATATATATATATATATATATATATATATATATATATATATATATATATATATATATAAATATATATATACACATATGTATATATTAATATATATATATATATATATATATATATATATATATATATATATATATATATATATATATATATATATATATATATATATATATATATATATATATATATATAAATGTAAAAATAAAAATATTTTCTTTTAAGTTTAGAATATAGGAATGTAAAGTATTCCTAACACACCTTTCTCCTTTAACGTAGTTGATCTAGCACAGTGTCGGGTTAGCGTAAATTATTTTACTTCAGCACAATTAGCGCTCACACACAAAAAACATTTTTGTGTGTCACTTATAATCTGGGCGAAAATATTTAATTATGTGTAGCAAAAACAAATGTACAGCATTTTTATTATTTATTTTGCTTCTTTTTCTGTGATTTAATTGTAATAGAAATACATTTTTTCCACTGCAGCCAGAACAGCTGACCTGTATCCTCAAAGTCTCAGAACTCTGTTCCTACAACAAACTAAACAGTGATTGCTTTATCACTGCAGGATCTGGCCCTAAATGGCCATAGCAGACGATATAAGCTCAAGAAAACTTTCAAAGGATATGTCTATGGACTGCAAAACAATCTCAAGTTTGCTCACACAATGACAATTTTAAAGTAAATTTTTTACTGTCTTCCGAACAGCAGCAAAGAAAAACCAAAATAACTTGTTTGTATCAAACAAGAGGTGCAGATTCTCTGGCCTTGTACCGGTAAGTGCGTCCATTTGCTGGTTCCTCTGGCATAGCAGATTTTCGACACTACACCGGCACATAAATCGGTACAATAAGACTGACTCTTTGTGAATAACAGTTACTGGGGTCCTCCCGTGCAGTCTCCTTGCAGACACTGACTTTGGATAAAGAGGCATTTGGTATTTCCATATATATTTTAATGGACATGAAATCCAAACATTTTCTTTCAAGATTCAGATAGAACATACCATTTTAAACATCTTTCTATTTTACTTCTATTATCAAATGTATTTCATTCTCTTGGTATCCTTTGTTGAAGGAACAGGAATTCACAACTGAGTGTACATTGCTGCTCCTGAGCCTACCTAGGTATGCTTTTCAACAAAGGATACCAAGAGTTCACATCAAATTAGAGAACAGAAGTTAATTGAAAAGTTTAAAATTGCATGCTACATCTAAATCATGAAATACGTTTGGGTTTCATGTCCCTTTAAGGCAGGTTGCATCAGTGTACGAACAGCTATGTTAATTCTTAAAAATATTAATAAAGGGAATTACTTTACATATCAAAGATAACAATACAATTACATGAGGGGGGGGGGGGGGAAGCATTTATGTACTGCTTTTTTGCAGTCAATAAATGTAAATATATCATCTCCATTATTGAAAATGTATCAAACTCTGGCTTCAAAACAGGGCAGATCAAACTAATATCTTGTTTTTAAAAGGATTTCTGCCTTTTATAAATGAGGCGTTATATTTTTTTTCAACTGCCTATTTTTTATTTTATTTTTTTTTATAAAGGAGATTCTAATATATAGCTCTAGTGTTTGGCTGACTACACAGGATAATTTATCTGGCGCTAAAAGCAGATGAGTGGTGTATATGTGATGTATGGATTGTTGAATTGCAGAGCCCCCTGTGTGAAATTATTTTACATTAGACTTCAGCAGCAGTATGTCAGTAGATCTAAGTGCTAATTATTCTTTTGAGTATTCTAGTTCTTGTTTATTATAGTAAAACAATACTGAATTTATCTCTAAATGATTACAGATTTTTATGAGCACGGCTTTATATGCTAGACAGCAAATTAAGCTTTTCCTTAATGCCAAATGCATTTATTTCTTATTTAGATTGCAGTGTTCAGTCTACTACTGTACTTTTCCAGTCAAGTGAAAAAAAAATGTTTTGGAAAATATCTACAGCCTATATTTGCAAATCATCAAAGCGGCCAGCTAGATCCGAATTTCTGGACTATTCAAAGATATGTCACCCCATAAGCAGGGGGATCTGTGAATTGGCTTTTACAAATTGATACTTCTGACACTTTTGAGCTTCTACCTATTGCTGCATTAGTGAAATTGTTTAAATTTAAAGGAACGTTACCCAAATGCTGTATCACTTGAAAGAGATTGAGCATATCTGTAAAATGCTGACTAGAATATATCACATTAACATCATAATGTAAAAAAAGCTCTGAATATTTTACCTTAGTTTCCTCACTAGCCACAACTCATTGTAAAGGAACTTTAAGCACCCAGTCAGGATGTTTGTCCAGGGAATTACAGTGGAGAGTGCATCTGACATGTACAGGCACAGTCCCATTATTTTCATCTTTAGTTTAAGAAAGTTTACTATGAAATCTTGTAAGATTATGTTAAAATCCCACAAATTCACAATAAATTTAAGTGTAAACTCAGCACTGATTTTGATAATTGCCTTTTTTTTCACCATGCAGGTGACAGTAGCTGAAAGATGACTGCTTGCAGAGCAGTTTATTATCAGCTTTTTACAGATATGCTGCATTACTTTCACTTGATTTAGCATTTGGGTAATGTGTCTCTTAAAGCCACGTAATGCTGCATCACTTGTGAAACTTAAAGGGACATGAAACCCAAAAATTTTCTTTCATGATTCAGATACAGAATACAATTTTAAACAACTTTCTAATTTACTTCTATTATCTAATCGGTTTCATTCTCTTTATATCATTTGTTGAAGGGGCAGCAATGCACTACTGGTTTCTAACTGAACACATGGGTGAGCCAATGACAATCAGTATATATATGCAGCCACCAATCAGCAGCTAGAACATAGGTTCTCTGCTGCCCCTGAGCTTCCCTAGATAAACCTTTCAGCAAAGGATAACAAGAGAAGGAAGCAAAATAAATGATAGAAGTAAATTGGAAAGTTGTTTAAAATTGTATTCTCTATCTGAATCATGAAAGAAAATGTTTGGGTTTCATGTTCCTTTAAGTTAAGAAGCAGTGGTTATAAGACTGATACTCCTTAACTTGTCCCCCACCTTTTAGGTGGCAGACTGCAATCATCCCTATCCGGATGATTGATACCGCCTGCTAGCAGTCAATTGGCCGTGAATGTGCAGGGGTGGCATTGCACAAGCATTTCACAAGAAATGCTTGTGCAATGTTAAAGGCCGACAGTGTATGCTGTCAGCATTTAGCAATGTCAGGCGGACATGATTCGTTACAGCGGATCATGTCCACCCGGCAATTGATAAATTGACCCCTTGACCTCAATATGTTCTCTGCAATTATTTTACAGTAGACAAACTCCACCCACCATTTGTCTTATTATGAGGAGCCAATCTAGACTTTAGTTCAAAGACAACGGCCACTGCCTTAAAAGGAGCATGCAATGCTTTGTTTTGCAGTTGCTGTCTGATAAAGCCAAATAGGGACAACTATGTAGCAGAGTTAGCCTTGATAATTCTGCAGGGTACCTTTCAAGTTCTGAGAATCAGAAATTGCTCACTTTTTCAAGCTAAATTGCATGGAAAGGGGGAAAATAAATAACAAAAATACATTGCAAAGTTGTTTCATTACACATATATAAGTAAATATTTTATATAAAAATCTAATTTGGATGCTTGTACTTTGACTAACAAGGGGATCATACATTTGACAAGGACAGGCACAATAATGTTATCAATCACACACTTATAACAATATAAATAAAAATAAGAATAACAACTTAAAGCTCTTCAAACAATAAAACGTAAAATGTATGCGTCAGATATATAATGTAACAAGTAGATTTGCAGTACCTTGAATATTAAAGGGACAGAAAACCCCAAAAAAAGCATTTTATGACTTTGATAAAGCATACAATTTTAAACAACTTTTCAATTTACTTCTATTATCAAATTTGCTTCACTATCCTGTTATCCTTTGCTGAAGGAACATCATTGCAATACTGGCAGCTAGCTGAGCACGTCTAGTTAACCAATCACAAGAGACAAATGTGTGCAGGCACCAATCAGCAACTAGCTCCCACTAGTGTAGGATATGTAGAAAAGTAGAAAAATCCACAGCACCTAGGTATATTTTCAATGCTTTATTGAAACATCTTTATCAGCATGATTAAGGGATAACATCCCGAAACGTTGCTGCCTACTTGCTTTGTACCTGTATGGGATAAAGATGTTTCAATAAAGCATTGAAAATATACCTAGGTGCTGTGGATTTTTCTACTTTTCTACATATTATAGAGGTTGACAGTCCCTCTCACCACCTGCACCTGTGATACTGTGGGGCTGTACACTGTTTGTGTGTATTTAGTGTAGGATATGTGCGTATTCCTTTTAACAGGGAATACCAAGAGAACAAAGCAGATTTGAAAATAGAAGTGAATTTAAAAGTGGCTTAAAATGGCATGCTCTATCTGAATCATGCAAGTTTAATGTTGACTTTCCTATCCCTTTAAGGTTATAGCTGGTGCTACTTGGCTCTGAGAATATTCTGTGTGAGCTAAAAAAGTAGTGGTGTAGTTTGGTTCTGTATATATCTCCATATGATCAGAGGCTAACAGCAGTGCACACTGTGTGGGGACTGGTGCTGTCTACTCTATATATATATTCATCTTATTGTAACACTGCATTAGGTGCCCCATAGTTAAAGGGCCATAATACCCAAATCTTTAAACAGTTAAGTCAAATGTCATCAGATCACAATAAAAGAGTTCCAGCCAGACCCATGGAGTTTCTTAACACTAAGGGGCATATTTATCAAAGTGCGAGTGGACATGATACAATGTATCGTATCATGTCTGCTGCACATCGATAAATGCCAACAGCATACGCTGTCGGCATTTATCATTGCACCAGCAGTTCACCAGAACTTCTTGTGCTATACCGCCCCCTGCAGATTCGCGGTTAATCAGCCGCTAGCAGGGGGGTGTCAATCAACCCGATCATATTCGATCGGGTTGATTTCTGTCCGCTGCCTCAGACCGATGCTTTATAATTTCTGTTTCCGGTGAGCCTGAAGGCTCGCCAGAAACAAGGGGCATCAAGCTCAGTTGGGAGCTTGATAGTTCGGCCCCTAACTGTGAAATTTATAATTTTTTATTCAAGGTACTTGAAACCTACTTTATATATCAAACTGAAACAGATACATATGAAGTTCACTGGAGGACATTGTATGAACTTACTCTTTATATTTTTCCATTTCTTCTTCTTTAGAAACTATCTTGTGATTTTGGCAGTGTGCTTTGGATCTTTATTATGCTGGAATATTCCTCCTGTGCCAAGCTTCTGGAGACTGGGAGTATATCCACAGGCATTCATGGTGCGATCTATAAATGTCATCTTCCCAACTGCTTTTGCACTCATGCAGCCCCATATCATCACACTCCCACCTCCATGCTTCACTGTTGGGGCTATCCATTCACTGTGGTAATCCTGGCCAGGTTCACCCCAAACATACTGGACCCAATCTGAACTGAAAAAATGTATCTTGGTCACATCTGACCAAAGAATATGCTCTCAAAATTCATCAGGCATCTTTTCATGTTCTTTAGCTAAGGTTAATCTTGCAGTTTTTTCCAGAGAGCAAGCAGTTTTTTTTTTCTAGGACGCCATCCATAGTGGTTGACGTTATGCAATGTCCTTCACACTATGTAAGCTGTCACAGAAAATCAGATTTCCACTGATAGCCCCTGAGCCAAGTCTGAAGCACTTGCCCATCTGTTTTTTAGAGCTAGATTGTGCAAGCAGCACACTGTCCATGGCGCCATTTTAGGAGGACGGCCACTGCTGCTCTGATTAGTGATACTATGGCTCATTCTATACCTCCTGATTACTGCTGTAACTGTGTTTTAATGGATTTCAACAATCCTTTTCGATCTTTGTGAAGTCTCACAATCAGTTTTTATAATTCCTGTGGCAATTCTTTTCCAGGGTGGAGCCAAGGTGCATTCACTTTTGTTGCATTGAGATAACCCCTGTGCAATATCATTTAAATGTTAAATGAGTCAGAATTGCATCTCCTCGAAACAATTGCATTATGTCTAAGTTGACAAGTAGAGTATTTCCTCTTATGAACATTCAAAAACAAACACTATAGAAAGACTATATTGAAAATACAGGCCCCAAAGTAGAAACCGGTTTTATTGTTTGAAGCTCTTTAAGTTTGTATTGTTTTTTTATTTCTTTTGTTAAAAGTGTGTAATTATTACACATTTCTGAAATTATTATTATATAAATATTAATTTATTTATTTGCTTATTTATTGACAGTGTATTGATACTAGTGCCTTCCTTATTGGAGTTTGTGTATATTTGTCAGGTATTTTTGGGGCGTACTAGTGATCAAGGCGTTGCATACCTAGCATTATTGGAATTCTCTTCTCGATTTTTGTGTTTTAAGAAAGTTTACGCTGAAATCTCAGTAGAGTGTGGTGAAATTCCATGAGAACATAGAAAAAAGTGGGAAGTCACCACTGTTGATGCTGATTGGCTATTGATTTCTTTTAACCATGCAGATGAAATCTCTAAGAGCACCCAAATTTTAACTACTTACCAAACAGTTACTTTGGTGAGTTGGTCTTAGCCTAAAATAAAGAAAAACTCAAGTATAAATCGTATAAAAAATATTTCACACTGTCGCATCAGGGTAAAGGAGACGTTATGCTGAGTTACATGTCCTGTTAAGTACCAAAATGTGACAAATTTTGATATGTATCTGAGAGGAGCATATAATTTTATTTCTTAATGAGGGGTGTTCATGCTCATTGCAGTGAAGCCATAACTTATTCAACAGACTATCATAACTGCTTAGATTTCAGCAAAGAGCACCTACTCAGCAGACTTCTTGGAGGAAAATTATATGATCTGCACACATCAGTGGAATACTAATGGTTTGCCTTCCAATACAGAATTACGTAACTGCCAAAAGTATAAAGCTGTTTCCAGTGCCATGTGTAAGAAATTTGAGTGTGGGTGGCCTCAAAATAGACTCACTGTGGTCCAGGAGCAGAGAAGTGAAGTCAATCTGGTCCTGGGGCAAAGAAGTGGTGACATTGTGGTTTAAGGGCAAACAAGTGGAGTCTATGGGGCCTATTTATCAAATGTCTTGCGGACCTGATCCGACAGTGCGGATCAGGTCCGCAAGACATCGCTGAATGCGGCGAGCAATACGCTCTCTGTATTCAGAATTGCACCAGCAGCTCACAAGAGCTGCTGGTTCAACGCCGCCCCCTGCAGACTCGCGGCCAACGGGCCGCCAGCAGGGGGTGTCAATTAACCTGATCGTACTCGATCGGGTTGAATTCCGGTGATTCCTGTCCGCCTGCTCAGAGCAGGCGGACAGGGTTATGGAGCAGCGGTCTTTGTGACCGCTGCTCCATAACTTGTGTTTCTGGTGAGTCTGAAGTCTCACCAGAAACACGGGCCGTCAAGCTCCGTTCTGAGCTTGATAGATAGGCCCCATTGTGTTCAAGTGGCAGAGGCCAGAAGTGGAGGTGGTGAAGACCAGAAGTTGAGTTTGTTTTGGGTTTTGCTGTTCTGACTGACATTTATTTAGGAATGGTTCTGGTTGGTTCCAGATTTCTGGAGAAACTGGGTCTTAAATCATGGACATCTGTGCAGCAGGGCTCACCTCCCAGTTCATATTTCTCAAAATAAGTGATGTATAATTTGGAGGTATGCCATTATTTAAAGCTTTAGTTATATATGGAGATATAGTTCCTATTGGATTCATTGCTCCAAAAGGCTCAGTTTGGTCTATCCCTTTTCCTCTGTTCTGGAATAAACAGGCTAGATGTTGAGGGTGTTTTTATAGATCAATGTACAATGTCATGAGGTCATATGACAAAAAAGGAAACCTGTAACTACTGTTGAACATATTCAGTTGAATCTTGAGTTTAGGAGATTTTCTAAATGAGGCAATGTAGTAAAGGAATAATAGAGTTGGATTTGAATATAGAGGTATGGGTATGAGTTTTGTAAATGTTTCATAATTTATGATTAAAATGTTTTACTTTTTTTTGATTCAATAGTTTTTATTGATTTTTTGTTTCAACACAATACATATGACAAAAAAAAAAGATAAGTTTACATTCAACATTTGAAACAGTGTATAATTGCAGTTTCAGAAAATAATGATCAGTGGTATATTTATAGAAGGCTGTGGTATATCCTGAAAATAAAATTGCATGAAAAACATACATTTCAATGAGAATACAATCAATCTTTGGTTGCTGATAAGCTGTCCTATAATAGTGTCTCCTTTACACAGGGCAGTGGGGTAGGGAGGGGGAGGGAGGAAGGAGAGGATCAGGGGGGAGGGAATGGTAGGGTGCTGGAGGGGTATGTAGAGTTCAGAAATGAAGGTAGAATTCTAGATTGTCTTTATTTTGTGTTTTAGATTTCTCTGTCTTCTTTTAGTTTATAGAGTCCTTGTTCCCAAATAAAGAACATATCATTGAAGGGGTCTGGTTTTCCCACATAATAATAATGTTGTTTTTCTAGTTTCAGTACGTGTCCTACTTCTACAACCCATTGTGTGTGTGTTGGAATGTTTTGCGTCTTCCACTGTCTGGGTATCAGTCTCTTTGCACAGGCTAACATCAATTTGAGGAGTTTCGTGCGATACAGACAGTGTATTGGTGGGATCATGTTGAGCAATACAATTCTAGAGTTCAAGGTGATTTCTAAGCCTAAGATTTTATTAGTACACCTCTCTATATTTTGCCAGAATTCTGATAAGAGGGGGCACCCCCACCAAATGTGGGTCATTGTCCCCAGTTCTCCACAGCGTCTCCAACAGGTTGGTGAAGCAGTGGGATAAATATATCTAAGGCGCTGGGGTGTTAAGTACCATCGGGTGAGTATTTTATAATTCAGTTCAGATATGAACAAGGAGGTTGAGACAGAGTGTGTCATTCTGAAGCCATTTCTCCACTCTTCCTCAGTAAAGTTATCTATCATCTCTGATTCCCATTTCATAATAAAAGAGGGGTGTTGAACCGGGGAATTGCGTCTTAGTAATTTATAGGCTAGCGATAGGTGGGCTTTTTTGCACTCGGGGTTTATACATAGTTTCTCGAAAGTAGTCAGTGATCTAAATATATTAGCTTTAAATGCGTTTTCTGAAAGCGCGTGTCTTATTTGAAGATATGAGTACCAGTTATGAAAAGGTGGCCCTAGTTCCTCTTGTAATTTTGATCTATCCTTAATCCTCCCTGATTCCACTAGTAGATAAATAGGTAGGTTGTGTAAATGTTCCTCTTTGTTCACATGGGAGAAAAAGGAATTCTGTAAGAAAGTCTGATTATTCAATAGTGGGGAGAGAGGGGAAACAGAAGTGGATATGTCTGCAAAGTGTGTTATCACGTGGTCCCACACTTCTAAGGTGGCTCTAACATAGTTATTTCGGTATGCTAGCTGAGGTCTTTGAGACTTGGGCAGCCACGCCACGTCTCTCATGGATCTGATCTCCAGGAGAGAGCTTTCAATTTGTATCCATAGGGCAGAGTCAGCGGAATGAGACCACGAGATCACTCGGGATAAGTGGACAGCCCTATAGTAGTTTAGGAGATTTGGGACGTTGAGCCCACCGTCTTCTTTATGCATATATAGTGTCTGTTGGGCAACTCTGGGTTTTTTGTAGGACCATATGAATGAGTTAATCATATTTTGTTGGGTTTTTAGGAATGAGGTTGGCAGGGCCATCGGCAGCGTCTGGAATAGAAATAGGTATTTTGGTATTATCATCATTTTCACAGTGTTAATTCTACCCATCCACGATAGGTGACCCTGTCTATGCCATCCCTCCAGCAGGGCATTCACTGATTTTTGGAGGCCTAGATAATTAATACTAAATAAATCTTGGTGATTGTGTGGGATCAGTAGGCCTAGATATTTAAGTTTATCAACAATTTGGAACGATGTTTGTTGGGTTACAAAGTCTATATCACTTTTAGGGGAGTTTAATAGCATGATTCCCGACTTCTCCATATTAATGGAGAAGTTAGAGACCCGTCCGTATTCTTTTAGGGTTTGTAGCAAGGCGGGTAAAGTGGTAGAAGGGGATCGTAAAGTAAAAATCACATCATCTGCAAATAGCAAACATTTCTGATTAATTTGGTTAAATGGTAGGCCTAATATATCTTTGTTATCTCTGATCTTGATAGCCAAAATCTCTATGGTTAGAGCAAACAGTAGTGGGGACAGTGGGCACCCTTGGCGGGTTCCATTGGTAATTGGAAATGAGTGGGATATAGTTCCATTTACTCATACTCTGGCTTGTGGGGTAGAGTATAGCGCTTGTATTCTATCGATAAAAGTTTTAGAGAAGCCAAACTTCGACAGGGCCCCCCACATGAATTGCCAGCTGACCCTGTCGAAGGCTTTTTCAGAGTCAGTTGATAAGAGCGCCAAGGGGGTTTTGTTATCATGCGAAGCTTGTAAGGAATGCAGGACACGGATTGTATTATCTTTAGCCTCTCTACCCTTGACAAATCCCACTTGGTCTGGATGTATAATTTTTGGTAGGATCATATTAAGGCGATTAGCCAAAATTTTTGCGTAAATCTTTATATCTATATTTAAAAGAGATATGGGTCTATAGTTACCCGCCAGGGTGCCCACCTTGTCCGCCTTTGGGAGTACAGTGATTGTAGCTTCTAGTAGGGAGCTAGAAAAAGCTTCTCCTTTGTCTATAGATGTAAATAATGCATGCAGGGGTGGGCACATTTGTGATCGGAATAGTTGGTAAAATTTAGCCGTTAACCCATCCGGTCCAGGGGATTTCCCATTAGGGAGTGCATTGATGACATTGAGAATTTCTTGGGTGGTAATAGGGGCGTCTAAGGCATGACTATCATCTTCTGTTATGATAGGGGTCTCTAAAGTGGCAAGATAGCTCGTTATACTATTGCTAGAATCTTGGGTTATATTGGGGTTAATGTTATAAAGTTTAGTGTAGTAGGATACGAATGTTTCGGCAATTTCTTCATGTTTGTTCACCATCCTGCCAGAGGGGTGTGAAATAGATCTAATGAATGAATTATATTTTTGCTTTTTAAGTGATCTCGCCAGAAGCTTCCCGGCTTTATTGCTTTCTGCAAAGAATTTGGCTTTAGTAGTTAAGGCCCTAAGGTGGGCTTGTTGGGTTAAAAATTTATTTAGGCTTTCTCTGGCTGAGACGAGATCTATTAGTTTTTGGGTTGAGGTTGGGTCAGTTTTATGTAACCTATCAGCTGTGGTTAAAGTGTCAGTAAATGATGTTACTTGGGCCTTCATCATCTTGCGTATTTTAGCTGTATGTTTTATTAGGAAGCCCCTAATATAACATTTGTACGTTTCCCAATTGTTTCTTGCAGATGTGTCTGCAGGTTTATTATGAGTAAAAAATTCGTCAGTCGCTTCTGTTAGTTTTTCCAGCGTTTCCTGATTCGTCAGGATGGTTTCATCTAGTCTCCAGTTAAAAGTGTTTATCGGTTTAGTAGACCACTGGAAAGTAGATAGAACCATGCTATGATCAGACCATGGGGTATGTGATATCCTAGACTGTATAAGGTTAGTTAGAAGTGTCTGGCTACAAAGGCTATAGTCCAGTCTAGAGTAAGAATGTTGTGGGTGGGAAAAGAATGTGTAGTCTCTTTGTGTGGGGTGCGCTATTCTCCAGGTATCGAACAGGGAAATTGAGCATAAGGCCGTACAATTGGCTTTTAGAATTTTGTTACTGAGATATGACTTCCCTGTGGAGTTATCTAGAGAAGGGTGCATAGTGAAGTTGAGGTCACCTCCTAAGATGATGGGACCTTTTGAGACATCTAGAATGGTATTTATGACCGATTTATAGAACCTGGGTGTGGGTCTATTTGGGGCATAAACATTGACCAGGGTGATTAAGGCGCCGTAGCACAAACCTACTAAAATTAACAGTCTCCCATCTTTGTCTGAATGTTTTTGCATTAATTCAAAGGGAACATTGCGCTTGATTGATATGCATACTCCATTTTTTCTACTTAACCCTGAGCTGAAGAAATGCTTGTCAAAGTAACGTGTGGCTAAGCGGGGTTCATTTCATCTCTTAAAGTGTGTTTCTTGTAACATGGCTACCTCAATGCCCTTTTTATAAAAGTCAAAGTATGCTATAGAGCGTTTTTCAGCGGATAGGAATCCTTTTACATTTTGGCTTGCTATAGTCACAGTGTTCATTCTTACTGTGTGGAATCTATAGGCGAGGTGGATGAATATAGGAGTTTATGCTCAGTGTTTACCTATAGCAGATGTGAGAAGGATGAGGGGAAAAGGAGGGAAAAAGGAGGGAACTTGGAGGGGAGAGTAATGTCTAAGTAGGTTATAAGTAGAGGACAAAACTCAATGGTATATAGTGTTTGTCAGCTTCACAGACAATAGTATATATATGATTGTATTTAATAAAAGAATATATAAACTTGAAAAACTTTCAACAGGTGAGGCTGGTTAACAAGCCTGGTGGCTACTCACATAGCGCATTTTATATTCAGCTCAACAAATATATTGCAATAAAAATTAATTAAAATTAAAGTTTAGTTATAACTAAGGTACATGTCATACAGTTATTGAAGACCTCTCTAATCAGGGGTTAATTTCCTATGCCTTGATTAAACATTTCAAGAGTGTGTATTCACATATTAATGCTGAGTGTATAACAACGGTAATTCAAACTATCGGGTTCTTTGTCTAGCTATTATACTAGCGTAATAGCCCTTATCCATCTAATGGTAATAGTATAAAATAAACAAGAACTGTGGGTAATTAGCTCATTGACCTCTAAAATCCGGCAATTGGTCCTATGAGAGCTTTCCTTACCTATATATTTTGTTAACGTGTGATAGGTAAGAGGAACTGCAATTTGTAGAAGCCTAAGAAAAAACAAAGGACAAAAACAACAACAACCTTAAACAGTTTAGATATACATACAGTCATCTTGTCAGCAGTGCCGGAGGGCACTAACAGGAGGTATACTTGCCACATAGTTCTGTAATCAAGGCATTACATAATGTTCTAGCCCCCTGTTGTGTATATCTAGTGGGGGTCAATCTCTGGAGATCTGTCCTTGGTAGGATATGTCCAATTTAACCAGATGTGATGGGCTAGGCCCAGAGTAGAGTATGGGGTATGAGATCCTTGTGGGGTCAGCCTGGTTGTATTAAGTCAGATTCCACAGGGCTGATCTGCTTCCTTTTAAGTTGACTTGATGGATTTGTCACTCCAGGTGTTCTTTGTGACTTATAGGCTGGTCTTCCTGACGTTGGATTTTGCGGAGGTACATCCATGTCTCCGGTTGGGACTGGGATTGCCAACATATGGCAGAATTTTTCAACTTCAGACAGATATCGGCATTCACATTTCTTCCCATTTTTCATGGAGATCACTGAGGTAGGGAATCCCCATCTATAAGGGATCCTTAGTTGCCTAAGATGGAGTGTCAGAAACGAAAAATCTCTTCTTTTTTGCAGTGTCCTTATAGATAAGTCTTGATAGATCTGTATACGGTGCCCTTGGTATGACACCGATTGTTGTTTTCGGGACATGTTGTAGATATCTTCTCGGTGTTGATAATTTTGGAATTTGACAATAATGTCTCTGGGTGGAGAGTCCTCATCAGGTTTGGGGCGCAGGGCTCTATGCGCTCTTTCTAGAGTAACATTCGTCAGCTCCATATTTCCTTTCTCGGCTATTTCAGAAAAAAGACCTTGTAGATATTCTCGTATCTCATTATTTTGGACTGTTTCAGGAATGCCTCGAAAGCGCAAATTATTGCGCCTAGTGCGGTTTTCGAGGTCGTCTATTTTGTCTTCCATGTCTACGAAATTTTGGTGATGGTGTGAGACTTTGGAAGTCAAATCAGCTATCTTCTGCGAAAAGACATATTCATGCTCCTCAAGTGAGTCTACTCTGCGGCCCAAATCCAGGATGTCTTTTTTCAAGTCTGCACATTCCTCCTTTATGCAAACCTTAACTTGGTCTATTAAAGCTTTGATGGTCTTATAGGTAATGGGTGGGTCAGCTGCAGTTTCAGGTGTTTGATGTGAAGAGCTGCTGGAGCTGTCAGAGCAGCCCTCATTATCATCAGGTGCAGATGAGAGCGGGGGGGGCGTGTTGTTTTTGTGTCTGTTCTTATCCACTTGCTTGAAAAAGGTACTAACAGCTTCTTGTGGCCTTTGAGGGGTTTTCTGCGGTTTATCCGACTTTACTTGTCTCCGTTGCGACATTTTCTCAGATATAGATATTAGTTTGGCGGTTCTTGAGAAAGAAAAGACAGGCTTGCGGTAGATAAGGAGGCCTCACTCCCCAGGGGTTTTACTCTTCTAGAGCGATCTCGGAAAAGGGAGAGTGGATATGACCCACTGACATTGAAGACAGCGGGAAATGGGAGGGGACTGAGGCAGGGCCTATAAGCTCGATGAAGCTATGTTCTTTCAACAAGTCAGTATTTGTTGTAGTTTTGTTGTAGGACCGAATTATGTAGAACTCTTTCTTTTCTGATCTAGGTGTTGTAATAAAAATGTCCATTGGGGCCTTCCGGGGTTCAGAAGGTAGATTTATAATAGTGGTATAAGAGCTGAGTGGCTAATGATAGGCTCAGGGCCTAGAAAGCAGTTTGGAACACTGTTTGGCTCTTGTCTGATCTATAAGCATTCCTTTCAAGCATATTCAATAATACACATGTAGTAAGGGGTTGATACCCTTTTAGAGATCACATAGATCTTAAGCAATAATATGAAGCATCACTTGCCGATTTCCAAACAACTGGAGATATTGTATGTAGTGTTCTGCGCCATTTGTAGGTCTCGTGGGCTCCTGATATAAAGTCCTAAAGTGGCCCTTATTGTGCAGAATAACGTTATAACCTTGTAAAAGATGACAGTGCAGGGTTGTTATCGTCAAGGCTTTTTGGATTAGCAAGTGCTTTTATGTCCTGCAGGTATGCTACAGTCTCTCTGTGTAGTAAATTGCTGTCCTTTTATGCAGAGGGCCCCCACTGTTCTATAATGTGATTTCAGATGTGTGTCATCTAGGCCCGCCACAGTTCATATCCCCCGGTTATTATGGTATAATATTGTTCTCATACTACTCATTAGGGTAAAAGATGTGTCTCCATCTGGTAATTGCTGCTTACCGGTATCCAGAGCGAATGTTAGTCAGATATCCTCCGTACACCGGAGCGAGGGGGTCATCCACACCGGAGCCGCAGCCGTCTCTGTCACATTCAGAGAATCCTCTCCTAATGCTGCTGCGATCCGCGGTAGTGCTGTATATGTGGTGAGTGGTGAGCCACATCAGCCCGGTGGTGATCGGTCATAGGCCCGAGCTTCTGTATACACGGCCGTCGTCGGCCCGCTGCGTCACTGGCTGTGAGGCCTCCGCCTCTCGGCGTATCTCGTATCTCTTCCGGTATGGGAATAAAAGTCTCCCAAAAGGTATCAATATGATCCTGCTTAGTTCAGACGGCTAGAGATGTCGTAATTTTTAGGAAAAGAGCTGAATAGCTAATGATAACTTTGGTAGCTCCCGGCTTGTCTTGAGAGCTTTAGTGTTTGGCGGCCATCTTGACAGACCGCTCGCTCCGCCTCCTAAAATGTTTTACTTTATTAATTTATTATTATGACATAAATTATTTTAACATGCTTAAAGTAAAAATGTAACTTAAATTGACTGGATAGAGCATGGCATTTTAAACGTTGACTTTATTGTTCCTTTAATTGTGGAACCAAAATGTGGCCTTCCATGCAATGGTTAATGTGAAACTAAAATCCCACTTTTGTTATCATGCCTTGTTAAGACCATTAAAATGTTTGCACATGAAACATATGCATTCCAAAGTTTAGAAATAATATAGTATAAAATTAGTTGTATCCTTATAATTAGTGAAATTAATACGTTTCATTTTTTAATACAATAATTTCTGAATGTGACACATTGGGCTTCACATGTCTAACATAGAAAGAAATTTCACACAAAGCTGTTGCTAGACTTAGGGATAAATAATTAAACCTCAACAGTTGAGAACAAGATACTGTATTAACAAAGCTACTGTATGTCTGATTATAAAACATAAGCTTTTGAATATCCATATAATTAAATGACACCAACAATGCAGTTACAGTGATGATGATATAGAGTCATTAACTGTTACTTAATTGATTTAACCATAAAAAAAACAATTAAATATAAATGTAATTAATATGCAGCTATATTATGAGTTTTGAGCGCTATAGGGAAATTAATTAATGACCGCCACAAGAGCGGCGGTATTTGACCTCCCTATAGCGCAGCTATTACAGGTTTTGAAAAACCTGGCTTGCGCGGGCGATATGGTGGCGTTGAGCTCCATACCTCACCCAAATACAAGCGCTGCTTTGACGTGCTCGTATACGATTTCCCCATAGACATCAATGGGGAGAGTCGGCTAAAAAAAGCCTAACACCTGTGATCGCGGAAACAAATGCTCCGTAACGCAGCCCCATTGATGTCTATGGGGAAAGAAAAGTTATATTTAAACCTAACACCCTAACATAAAACCTACGTCTAAACACCTCTAATCTGCCGCCCCCGACATCGCCACAACCTACATAATGTTATTAACCCCTAATCTGCTGCCCCTAACATCGCCGCCACCTAAATACACTTATTAAACCCTAATCTGCCGCCCTTAACATCGCTGCCACCTAAATACACTTATTAACCCCTAATCTGCTTCCCCTAACATCGCCGCCACCTACATTACAGTTATTAACCCCTAATCTGCTGGCCCTAACATCGCCGCCACCTACCTACACTTATTAGCCCCTAATCTGCCGCCCCCAATGTCGCCGCCACTATAGTAAAGTTATTAACCCCTAAACCTCTGGCCTCCCACATCACTAACACTACATAAATATATTAAACCCTAACCCTAATGTAACCCTAACGTAACCCTGAACCTAACCCTAACACCCCCTAACTTAAATATAATTAAAATAAATCTAAATAAAACTTACAATTATTACCTAAATAATTCTTATTTAAAACTAAATACTTAGCTATAAAATGAAACCTAAGCTAGCTACAAAATAACTAATAGCTTAGGTTTTATTTTTATTTCACAGGTAACTTTGTTTTTATTTTAACTAGGTAGACTAGTTAGTAAATAGTTATTAACTATTTACTAGCTACCTAGTTAAAATAAATACAAAGTTACCTATAAAATAAAACCAAACCTGCCTTACATGCCTTACACTAAAACCTAACATTACAATAAAATAAAATAAATTAAATTAATAAAATACAATTATCTAAATTAAAAAAAAAACAAAACACTAAATTACACAAAATAAAAAACGAATTTATCAAAAATAAAAATGAATTACTCCTAATCTAATAGCCCTATCAAAATAAAAAAGCCCCCCAAAATAAAAAAAACCCTAGCCTACACTTAACTGCCAATGGCCCTTAAAAGGGCCTTTTGCTGGGCATTGCCCCAAAGAAATCAGCTCTTTTACCTGTAAAAAAAAAAAAATATGGAAACAACCCCCCCAACAGTAAAACCCACCACCCACACAACCAAACCCCCCAAATAAAATTATATCTAAATAAACCTAAGCTAAACATTGCCATGAAAAGGGCATTTGGATGGGCACTGCCCTTAAAAGGGCATTTAGCTCTTTTACGGTTCCCAAACCCTAAGCTAAAAATAAAACCCACTCAATAAACCCTTAAAAAAAAACTAACACTAACCCCCGACGATCCACTTACAGTTTTCGAAGACCGGACATCCATCCTCATCCAGGCGGCAGAAATCTTCATCCAAGCGGGCAGAAGTCCTCATCGAAGCCGGCAGAAGTCTTCATCCAAGTGGGCAGAAGTCCTCATCGAAGCCGGCAGAAGTCTTCATCCAAACGGACAGAAGTCTTCATCCAGACGGCATCTTTTATCTTCAACCATCCGGCGCGTAGCGGGTCCATCTTCAAGACATCCGGCGCGGAGCATCCTCTTCTTACGGTCGCCGCTGGAAAATGAAGGTTCCCTTTAAGTGACGTCATCTAAGATGGCATCCCTTACATTCCGATTGGCTGATAGAATTCTATCAGCCAATAGTAATTGAAGGGGAAAAAATACTATTGGCTGTTGCAATCAGCCAATAGGATTGAGCTTTCAACCTGTTGGGTGATCCAATCAGCCAATAGGATTGAGCTTGCATTCTATTGGCTGATTGGAATAGCGGTGATGTCCGGAGCGGCAGATTAGGAGTTTGCGATGCGGGAGGGCCTCAGTTTAGGGGTTAAGAGGTCGTTTATGGCTGTTATTGTACTTTGTGACAGTTTAGTTATGAGTTTTATGTTATAGCTTTGTAGCATAAAACTCATAACTACTGACTTTAGATGGCAGTACAGATCTTGTGGTTTTAGAGTGTACTGCTCACTTTTTGGCCTCACCGCAAAACTCGTAATTCCCATTGAAAAAGGACTTTTTTAAAAGTGCGGTACTGATGTTGCGTGATGGCCAAAAAGGTGTGTGGTACACCTACACCGACACCGACAAGACTTGTAATAGCAGCGTTAGGGAAAAAGCAGTGTTATGAAGCATAACCATGCTTTTTTCACTCATAACGCAAAACTCGTAATCTAGCTGATGGTATTGGTGCTGCCCCATTTTAACATGGTATTAGTACTAAACAAAGAAATATATCCAGAACAAGAGTTTGAAAATCAGTTGTAGCTTTATTCCT
Source organism: Bombina bombina (assembly GCF_027579735.1). Classification (NCBI taxonomy): domain Eukaryota; kingdom Metazoa; phylum Chordata; class Amphibia; order Anura; family Bombinatoridae; genus Bombina; species Bombina bombina. The sequence goes on along the minus strand of NC_069503.1, from coordinate 367,436,627 downwards.
TAAAATTGTATGATGACCACATACAGCAACACAGGGTTAGTGAAGACAAAACTTCTGACCGGTTTCGGTCGTATTGACCGTAATCATAGAATAACACCTGTTGGGAGGTGCACCCTTTTAAGTCTAACACTATATGTTGATTGGTTAAAAACAACAAGACTTCAGAATTTAACCCTATACATACCATAATAACATTCTGTGTAGATAGTTAACACTTAGTGAGTAAACAAATAGATGAAGATAGATAATACAAATAATAATTAACATAAAAACTTAGATCTCGAATATTATAAACATATATACACATTATATATATTTGGGATGCCAATGACTTTAGAAATTGAACAAAGCAGAGCAAAAAAACACATTATAAAAGACTGGACACGTTATATGAAATAACTACATCTTAAGTGTATATATATGTATGCATACATGCATACGCACACAAGTGCATATACATACATACACACAAACATACACACTCATACATACCCTTATATATGCATACACCTGTATATGCATGCATACAGTGTTACTATCTATTCTACACATAAGATCCATACTATATGCCTAATTAAATATTAACCCAATTTAAATTTTGGGTCATAGGGCATATATTATCCACAAACAGATCACTATCAAATAAAATTAACAAATCAAGAAAAAGGGATCTGTCAGTCATGTAATAACTGAACAAATTTGTGGATAAAGGATGTGTATTATCTTATGCAAAAGAGCGACAGTTGAATGAATATCAGAACCATTGGGGAAAATAAAAATTAATTAAGTATATGTAGTTTAACTTAGGTGTCTTATAACTCGCAATTTTCTAGTATCCTTTACTGCAATAAGTAGAACAACTTAATTACAGTGGGGTAGAAATAATGGACGATATTCTATTATAATGGTTTATTTTTGCCAGTAGTTAATAACATCATACTCTGAGTTATAACCATTAGGCAGAAGACACTTTGTTTTAAAAATCCAATAGATTTCTTGTTTGCTTAGGATGGACAACTTATCTCCACCCCTTGGTGGTGTGCCAATTTGTTCAATGGCCTGCCATTTAAAAGTTGTGACATCCTGATTATGAAACTCAATAAAATGAGTGGAAAGAGCCGAACATGTTTTTTTGCTAGAGATATAAGACAGGTGTTCTTTTATACGTTTGCCTACCTCCCTAGTAGTCCTACCTGTGTATTGCCTCCTACATTGGGTGCATTCTATGATGTAAATGACAAATTTGCTCCTACAATTTATGCATCCCCTAGTTTGGAACTCCTCACCTGTTACATGGGATCTAAATGTGGGAGAAATATTGATGTGATCACAAGAGGTACATACTTTTCTTCCACATTTAAAGGTGCCATTATGTTTTAACCAAGATGAGCCAGAGGTACCTGCTGTTTGTAACATAAATGGTATTAGTACTGTCAATTTTATAAGAAAGAACAGAATTTGGATACCAAGTACCTGCTTTGCTGAGCAGATATATGTAGCTTTTTGTTTTAAAAGGACAGTAAAGTCAATTAAACTTTGGTGATTTAGATACAGCATGACATTTTAAGCAACTTTAAAATTTACTTATTATCAATTTTGCTTTGTTCTCTTGGTATGCTTTGTTAAAGAGTAATACTAGGTGAGCTCAGGATTGTTCAAGTCTTTAGTCATCTGACAGCAATGAGCAATGTTTATAGCAATGTTGCATATACATGTAAACACTGCTGCCATAGAGTGCTAAAGACAGGTAATTCTAACATTTCTATAAACATTGTTGCAAACACTACTGCCCGTTGGCTAAAGTACCATGCAGTCTCCTGAGCTCAACCGGGAGTACTCTTAAACAAAAGATACCAAGGGAATGAAGCAAAATTTAGAATAGAAGTAAATTGGAAAGTTGTTTAAAATTGCCTGCGCTATCCAATCCATTACATTTTCCTTTTGATTTTACTGTCCCTTTAAAACAAATTATTACTTTATAATACGGTACAAATAAATCTACAATGTACTGCTTGCAACTATTAACAGCACAAATCAATAGAGATGGAATACCAGTGTTTAGCGGCAATGAGTATTAGGTAAACAAACTCCAATAGGTTGGGTTCCTGGAACATGAGCATAGTCCAACTGTTACAGAAATAGCACAGTTGGCAACAGTAATCTGTGTTAATAGATCACTCTTAGGGGAATTTTGGAAATTATGTTTACAGATAAAAAAAGTAATTCTTTTGTAACTGATGCAATGTTATTTTGGTCTTGCAAGCCTTAGGGATTTTATATTATGCATCAAAGTGGTATCTCTATGTGTATGTGGGAATGAAACGTTTCAAACAAATGCAAACCATTTGAAAACAATAAATACAAAGTGATAACTGATGTTTAAGATGAACTACAGGATAGAAAGTATTAGTATGCTGATTCAATATTTGACTAAGCAAATATTTAAAACTGTCTTTTCTTTCAAAATGAGGTGCTCAGCAATGCATTTTGATACGAGTTTGATGTTTTTGATGCTTCACCGTAGCAGGCTGAAGTTTACATTGCTGGAGCTTTATAAATATAAGATAATAATATTAACAAAAATAACTATGAGACACTTTGACTTCTCTGTCTTATCCGTTCTATAAAAACGGGATATGGTGTAAAAAAGGTGTGTTTGTTGCAGTGCTACAACCTGTAGGTCATCACTTATTAGATCAATCAGACTACTTCAAAGCAATCCCACCAGAATCTTGGATAATAAGAAGCTCTTTATCAAAACCTCCTCTGGAATGGCAAATAGATGAGTGTGTAATCCACACGCAAGTCATATGTACTTTTAATCTGAACACTTTACACAAGTGTTGCTTACAAGTGGCATTAGGCATTGCTCAAGCACAATCAATAGCGCTTCTATTTTTGTGTCTAAAGTTATTTTTATAACTCGAGCAATAGTCAAGGGCTTATCTGCATGTTTGATGGTCCGGGTGCTCTAAATCTCTTACATAATAGACTTCTATGGGGGGGGCATGCAGTAAAGTTCATGTTGGATATTGATCAAGCACTAAATGGATAGTGCAAGAAGCTGAGGGTGCACAAGTAGTAAAGTTCTTCATGTCGATCTGTGCTATATTATTAATAATATTGGTTTACTTCAGGTCTTAAAAAATGCTACATTTTACAGCAGTATTTTGGTTTGTGCTTGATCAAAACTCTTAAATCACTACTTTACAAGCAGAACCAGCACGCTGATAGCACTTCCTGGGGTATACAAGAAAACTACAGAGTGTGAAAGATGTTTTTAGCCAATTTAAGATTGTGATTTATACTGAGCACAAGATTGCGCAAAATATAACACACCGAGCGATATCGTTTGCTCTATAATTGTAATTTAGCCCAAAGATGTTAAGGTAAATAATACATCAATGCTATATGCATTATTTATTTTGTATAATTTCAATGTAAACTGAATATTATGGCACTTACACCAAAACGTAGCCCCTACTTACACCAATTTGTTTGTTGGACATTTTGAGGAATTTCATATCTGAACTGTTAAAGCAATATGTAGTGTGTTGGCATCGCTATATAGATAATATTTTCTTTATATGGACTGGTGATGCCAACACTTTACAATATTTCATTTCCAATTTGAATGCTACATCATTTCAGCAATTCAAAATGGAAACTAATATTTAGAAGGCAAGCTCTTTTGATACAATGGTCTCAAATAAAGATGACCATTTAATAAGTGATTTATACTCAAAGACCACAGATTACAATAATCTCTTATGCGTCTACCCTCCAACCATGATTAAAAGCTTCAATATAGTCACATTTAAGAACAAGAAGGATAGTGCAGGATCCTATTAAAGTTCAACACAGGCTGGATGAAATGTTGAAGAAATTCCAAAATAAGTTATCCACAGGAGAAATTGAGGGATTATTTAGACAAAAATTACTGACCAAGACACCCCCTAGGTCCAAAATGTTCTCAGTTCCTTTTGGACACAATAGTACAATCTTCTGATCTATTATCTCAAAACATTGGCATTTGTTGCGTGAAGACCCACAGTTATCTGATACTTTGAAAGATCCCCCCTTATTTTTCTATTAACAATACAGGAAATCAAGTGATGTACTAGTGAGGGCAGACATGGGATGTAGAAATCCCCCTTATTCCCTGAAGAAAAAAGGTTGTTTTCCCTGTTATAATTGTGCACAATATCTTTCATTACAAAAAAGAAACTTTGTCACACACCCCCGCACAGGGCGTAAAATTAACATTACAGGATCCAAAATACAGTGTAGTGTATTTTATTTAAAAAAAAGATAGCAGAATCTTTATTTTTTAATAAAATAACTGAACTATGCAGTATTTTTTGGAGTTGGTTCAGCCACCAAAGGAGCCACCAATGAGCAAGCGCTACCCAGGGTTCTGACCTAAAAATGGGCCGGCTCCTAATCTTACATTCCCACTTTTCAAATAAAGATACCAAGAGAATGAAGAAAAAAATTGATAATAGGAGTAAATTAGAAAGTTGCTTAAAATTGCATGCTCTTTCTGAATCATGGAAGAATAAGTTTGGGTTTACTATCCCTTTAAAAGAAGGCTATACATGTAAATATATAATGTGTAGAAATATGATAATTGTCAGCCTTTAAATAAAGTGTAAAACTCATAGATACAATCTCTAATACAGAATATTCACATATATATTAATACAAATGTGTATATGGGTGTATATATATATATATATATATATATATATATATATATATATATATATATATATATATATATATATATATATATATGTGTGTGTGTGTGTGTATATTTATGTGTTTATGTATGTATATTTGTATATAAGTACATTTATACACATATAAACACGTGTGTGTGTATATATATATATATATATATATATATATATATATATATATATATATATATATATATATATATATATATATATATATATATATATATATATATATAGGTATCCAAAACACCGGATCTTGCCCACAAAGGAAAACTGCCTGGGTGCAACTTTGTAAAAAATAATACCCAGAAAAAATGCACTCTCAGGTCTTTCACAAACAAGTTACTTTTATTCCTGTAACGTTTTCGGAGGTCTTGCCTCCTTCATCACCTGCTGATGAAGGAGGCAAGACCACCGAAAACGTTACAGGAATAAAAGTAACTTGTTTGTGAAAGACCTGAGAGTGCATTTTTTCTGGGTATTATATATATATATATATATATGTGTGTGTGAGTATATTTATGTGTTTATGTATGTATATTTGTATATAAGTACATTTATACACATATAAACACATGTGTGTATATATATATATGTGTGTGTGAGTATATTTATGTGTTTATGTATGTATATTTGTATATAAGTACATTTATACACATATAAACACATGTGTGTATATATATATATATATATATATGTGTGTGTGTGTGAGTATATTTATGTGTTTATGTATGTATATTTGTATATAAGTACATTTATACACATATAAACACATGTGTGTATATATATATATATATATATCTGTGTGTGAGTATATTTATGTGTTTATGTATGTATATTTGTATATAAGTACATTTATACACATATAAACACATGTGTGTGTATATATATATATATATATGTGTGTGTGAGTATATTTATGTGTTTATGTATGTATATTTGTATATAAGTACATTTATACACATATAAACACGTGTGTATATATATATATATATATATATATATATATATATATGTGTGTGTGAGTATATTTATGTGTTTATGTATGTATATTTGTATATAAGTACATTTATACACATATAAACACATGTGTGTATATATATATATATGTGTGTGTGAGTATATTTATGTGTTTATGTATGTATATTTGTATATAAGTACATTTATACACATATAAACACATGTGTGTATATATATATATATATATATATATATATATATATTCAAAGGTGGATACAGCGCCTATATGTCCAATATACTGATGTGGTATGTGAGGAATAAAGGATGGGAAAAAGCAAATGAGAACATAGAAAATAAAAGAAAAAATAAAAGAAAAATATATATATATTAAAAATAAAATAACAATAAAAGGTCCAGCTAAAAATAGCATATAAAATATATAAACTCTGAAACGATGTTCATATGAGTCCTAGAAGTAATATAAATCGTAGTGAATCTCCAGATGTAGTGGTTGTATAGATATAGTTGGTATATAATACCCTTACCAGATATTACCTCAATCGAATGAGGTAAGTATGCCGCACTGGGGGTATATATAGATGATTGGGTTTCCTCCTTGTATCCTGCTTGTGGTGTTCGTTGACCTCTTGGAGTATGCAGGGATATGCCTCTGATGATGAATAGATCCCTTATACTTCCTATGGATTCGTGGTTGGCCTCTTGGAGTGCTCTTTCTGCTCTGGTATTAACTTTCTCCGGCGTGAGGATACCCAGGGAGACACAAAGGAAATATATAGTGTAATACCGTTTATTTTCTTAAAAAAGCATAAAAATACAGTTTATATCGCACTCACATTTGACATCCTCAAACAGTATGAGGTATGTATATGGCACATATAATTTAGAGGAATCCTTTCCACAGGTTAGAATGGGATACAAAATCCCCAGTCACAATTACAGACCTCGCAAAGAATTTGCATACAGCTGTGGTGTATTTCAAAGTAAGCAAAGCAGTGCAGCATAAATGGCACATAAAGCACCACTAGTGAGACTAGCTGCAAGGAGGAGCACAATCTTATCAAAAGACAACAAAATGGAACATGAATTAAAATGTGTATACAAACAAGTCAATTCCCTAACGCGTTTCAAAGGTTTGAATCCTTCTTCTTCAGAGGGTTAGATGGAAAGCTGGGCCGTTATCGGTTGTTTTGTACGCTTCGGGCGGCGGCACGCCCTCAGCGTATAATTGGTCATATGGGCCCGCGTTACGTGACGTTAGTTTCACGTTTGTTTAAGTATGGTGAGTATACTGCTTTTGTGTATTGGTTGGTTACACATCAGTACACGTGATTGGGCAAAAACGTATCCTGATAGGTCCAATACAGCAAAGATTTATGGGATATGTAGTTTTCAGGATACTTAATATTTTCAATTGTCATTTTTGAAGACATTCTTATCGATATATTCATATAGTGTGATCGGTATTTTTGTATGATTATTATTTTATGATACATACATATTGCTTGTTTATTTAAAAGCTCGTGTATGGTTAGGTTTTGCTTTATAGGGTATTTATTGTACGCTCCATTACGTTTTGGAATACAGTATATATAAGGGACATTTCGGTATAATAAGTTTCTTATGATTATTAAATTATATGTAGCCCCTTTGAGTAGTTATTATTTCGTCTATAGTAAGAGTATATCTTTAGTGTATATTTGAGTCCTGTTCTTATGTATATGATATAAGCTATAACTTGATACATCGTGATTCTGGAGTCCAGGGCTTAGACTGATCTCATAGGCTAGTTAGTATCTGCATATTTATAGTTCCTGTTTTATATATTACTCAGATCATTTGGTCATAAAGTAGTTAGTGTGTCATAATAAATACGTATCTATGTAACACATTATATTTTTGTTGGTATTAGTTATGGAATAAATGATACTATAATGTATGTTATTAGTTCTTAATCTTGTAAAAAATGAATTGATATGAGTGCCACATACATGTTGTTACAAGAGTTACTGCATACTCTGTAATTTTAGAATTATATGACTCACTGGATAAGGAAAGCTGCTATATCTATGTCTTTATTGAGGCCTTTGGGGGTCATGGAATCTAGTTTGTGTATCCATTGTGTTTCCCTTCGTCTTAGATGGAGTTCTCTACTTATACCCTCCGGGGGATCCCTGATGTGTTCAAGTATAGTGCCTCTCAGACATGCTGGATTAGAATTGTGTATTAAACGAAAATGGTTTGATACACTATGTTTTTTGAAGCTACTTTCTATATTTCTAATGTGTTCCAGAAGTCTGGTCTTGTAGGGTCTAATAGTGCGCCCTACGTATTGTAGCCCACAGTTACATTCGATTAGATACACTACATAATCTGTTTTACAGTTAGTAATTGAATCCAATTCCCAGCTTTTATGGTTTGAGAATGAAGTAATTTTTTTGGTGGGTTTATTATTATTGTAGTGATGTTTGCAAGCCTCACAATTGAGACGATTGCATTTAAAGAAGCCTTTTGTCTTGTTTTGCAGCCAGTTGGTAGTTTTTATAGTTTTGTTTGTTGATTTTAATTTACTTGGTGCTATGGTTGCTCTGATATTTTTGCCCTTTCTAAAGACTAGTTTAGGGTTATTTTTAGTTATTTCATTCAAAAGGGTATCCTTTTTCAATATATGCCAGTGTTTGTTTAAGATGGTTTTAATGGCATTAGCACCTTCATTGTATGTTGTGATCATTAGTGGTGTGTCTTTTCGTTTTTTGGTATTTTTATTAAGATTTGTTAGTAGTGTATTTCTATCCATTTTATTTACCTTATTAAATGCCTTGTGTATGTTATCAGCTTTATATCCTTTGTTTAATAATTTATTAGTTAAAATATTTGATTCATGTAGGAAGTCTGTCTGTCTGGAACAATTTCTTTTTATGCGTTGAAATTGACCATATGGTATGCTTTGTATCCAGGCCGGATGATGGCAGCTGGTAGCTGTTAAATAACTGTTACTATCAGTAGCTTTGCTGTATAATTTTGTTTGGATGGAATTTTCTTCATGATAAAGTATGAGGTCAAGGAATTCAATTTCTTTTGAATTAGTTTTATCTGTAAATGTTAAATTAAAATCATTGATATTGATGTGGTTTACAAAGTCTTGGATTGTGTTGTTATTGTCCTTGTGTTCCCATATTATTATGATATCATCAATAAAACGAAAATATGTTTTGATGTTATCTATAAAGGGATTATTGTCCCAAATATATTTGTCCTCCCACATGCCCATATATAGGTTGGCATAGCTGGGGGCGAATTTCGTCCCCATAGCTGTGCCACCTATTTGGAGGAAATATTCATTATTGAAAGTAAAGTAGTTTTTTTGTAGGATGAACTTAGCAGAATCTTTTATGAATTCGATTTTATTTGTTTCTAAATTGGATAATTTATTAAGCCAATAGTCTAGTGCTTCTATGCCTTTGTTGTGAGGGATATTTGTATATAAGGAGCTGACGTCCAACGTGAGCCAGCAAAAGTTATCTTTCCATTTGATATTAGATAGTTTGCTTATGGTGTCAGGTGTATCTCTAATGTGTGATAAGAGTTTAGGTACCAGAGGTTGAAGATATGAGTCTATGTATTCTGACAATTTGGTCGTGAGTGACCCTATTCCAGAAATAATAGGTCTTCCAGGGGGATTAGTGTTTGATTTATGTATTTTGGGTGTATGGTAAAAGGTGGCTACTTTCGGATTAGTGATAGATAGAAAAAGAAATTCATAATTATTAATTATGTTTTCATGTTTAGCGGTATCTAGAAGATTTTTATATTCTCGTAGATAACAATCTGTTGGGTCAGTTTTAAGGGATCTATATGTTTCATTATCACCCAGTAATCTCATAGCTTCCTTGATGTAATCTGCTCTGTCCTGTATGATAATCCCTCCTCCCTTATCCGCTTCCCTTATTACTATTTCATTGTCTTCTTTTAGTTGCTTTAAAGTAATCTTTTCTTTTCTAGTGAGATTATCTTTTTTTATTTTGTATGTTTCGCACATTTGTAGCAGGTCTTCTTGAACTAACTTTTCAAATACCGGAATGTAATTCCCTTTAGAGTGTGTAGGGAAAAAGGTAGAGATAGGTTTAAAATTAGAATAAGAGGGAAAATTTACAGTTGCTGTACTAGAGCTAGATACAAGATCATTGGCCATAGGATTATCATTGTCATTTAGTAGTGCTTCTAGATCTATTAGAGCGTTTAGATCTTTGTCATCTAGTTGTGATGGAACTATAGTGTCCATATTTGTTGATTTGTCTTTTTGTATTTTTTGGAAGTGCCTGTTTAGCGTTAACTTCCTGATATATTTATGTAGGTCTATGAAGAGGTCAAAGGGATTCGGTCCCTTAGTGGGAGCAAATGCTAGACCTTTCTTTAGGAGGTTTAGTTCCTGCAGTGAAAAGGTTTTATGTGTTGATAGGTTAAATATTTTAACTTCTGAATATGAATCAGAGGGACTATATTTTACATTTTGGTTGATCTTATTCTTTTTTGATTGCATTCGTTTTCCTGCTCTACAGCCTCTTCTTCTGACTCGTCTCTTCTTCTCTTTTGGTGATGTGGTTTTATTCTCCAGTGTGGAATGTTGATGTTCTGTTCTTGTTGAAGTGGTGTGTGTGGGTGTGAGTCTCTGGGTGTTGTGTTCTGATTGTTCAGTTTGTGATACCTGTTGTATGGTTGATAGGGTTGTTGATATGGGGGGGGATGATAAGGATATTGTGGAGGCTGTGGATGATTGGTGTATGCCTGTCTTCTGTAATTGGGGGAGTGTTTGTATGACTGTCTGATATGGGTGTTGGGAGGATACTGGGGAGGTGGGCGTGGTCCTAAAAAATGAGGGTTATAGTGACTATTATTACGATTAGTATGTTGATATGTTTCTTTAAGATTTCTATTGCGAGCTATGTGGGGTATGTGTTTGGGGAGCGTAGTATTGTGTATACTTTTGTTTCCTCTATTGTGTTGTTCTTTGGGATCTAAATAGTGTAATGAAAAACCTGGTGAATATATTTCCTCATAATTGTCCTCATTTATTTTATCATGAGATTCAGCTTCTAGTCCTGTATTGTGGTTTTCGCAGCTGAAACCTAGGTTGTGTGAGATATTATTATCTTCTCTTATTCTTTCTTTATGTAGGTTTAAATCTTTCATGAATTTATCTCTTTTTCGATTTTCTACTATTTTTTCATACCTCAAAATTTTATTTTTGTTCTCATTATCGAGCTCATTGTAATATACGTCTCCTTTGAAGTTGTTTAATCTTTGTCTTATGTCAGTGATCTGTTCTGTTAGGGTGTCTACTTTTTTATCCCTGTATTTGATTAGAATTTTCATAAATGTAATGGAGCATTGGTGTAGGGCTGTATCCCATTCTGTTAGTAGCTCAATTTCTGTATCCTCAAATATAGGTGTTTTAGTGAGTTGTAGACCCTGAGGTACAATATTGTATTTGATGTATCTTTCTAGAGTTAAGCTGTCATACCAGTTTTGCAGTTGCTTCTTACTTAGTTTTTCTAGCTTTTCGAATAGTTTTTTTGGATTTGTGATTTCCAAATTGGTTTCTAGGGTAAATTGTTCCTCATTTATTGATAAATTTCTGCTTTTGTTTTTCGGATCAAAGTATGCCCCGTATTCCAGATCCATGATCTAGATATTAATCTAGGGTATCTGTATATATATATCAAAATGCAGTTAGATCTATCAATTGCAATGTATGAAATAATCTAAGAAGTTACTGTTGGAAGTTTGAGTTAGTGGTGTCTATGACCTACAGCCTAGAGTAACAATTGAACCTAAGTAAGGAACTAAAAATATGTAGAAATAAGTAAAATGTGTCTCCTCAGTGTACTGAGTTGACACAAGTGATACTCTGTTGTGGGCGCTGGTCAGAAGGTGTATAGGAAATAGTGGCAGCTGTATAGGACATATACTGGGAGGGTTGTGAAGCCCTAGACAGTAAAAGAGAATATATATTCAAAGGTGGATACAGCGCCTATATGTCCAATATACTGATGTGGTATGTGAGGAATAAAGGATGGGAAAAAGCAAATAAGAACATAGAAAATAAAAGAAAAAATAAAAGAAAAATATATATATATTAAAAATAAAATAACAATAAAAGGTCCAGCTAAAAATAGCATATAAAATATATAAACTCTGAAACGATGTTCATATGAGTCCTAGAAGTAATATAAATCGTAGTGAATCTCCAGATGTAGTGGTTGTATAGATATAGTTGGTATATAATACCCTTACCAGATATTACCTCAATCGAATGAGGTAAGTATGCCGCACTGGGGGTATATATAGATGATTGGGTTTCCTCCTTGTATCCTGCTTGTGGTGTTCGTTGACCTCTTGGAGTATGCAGGGATATGCCTCTGATGATGAATAGATCCCTTATACTTCCTATGGATTCGTGGTTGGCCTCTTGGAGTGCTCTTTCTGCTCTGGTATTAACTTTCTCCGGCGTGAGGATACCCAGGGAGACACAAAGGAAATATATAGTGTAATACCGTTTATTTTCTTAAAAAAGCATAAAAATACAGTTTATATCGCACTCACATTTGACATCCTCAAACAGTATGAGGTATGTATATGGCACATATAATTTAGAGGAATCCTTTCCACAGGTTAGAATGGGATACAAAATCCCCAGTCACAATTACAGACCTCGCAAAGAATTTGCATACAGCTGTGGTGTATTTCAAAGTAAGCAAAGCAGTGCAGCATAAATGGCACATAAAGCACCACTAGTGAGACTAGCTGCAAGGAGGAGCACAATCTTATCAAAAGACAACAAAATGGAACATGAATTAAAATGTGTATACAAACAAGTCAATTCCCTAACGCGTTTCAAAGGTTTGAATCCTTCTTCTTCAGAGGGTTAGATGGAAAGCTGGGCCGTTATCGGTTGTTTTGTACGCTTCGGGCGGCGGCACGCCCTCAGCGTATAATTGGTCATATGGGCCCGCGTTACGTGACGTTAGTTTCACGTTTGTTTAAGTATGGTGAGTATACTGCTTTTGTGTATTGGTTGGTTACACATCAGTACACGTGATTGGGCAAAAACGTATCCTGATAGGTCCAATACAGCAAAGATTTATGGGATATGTAGTTTTCAGGATACTTAATATTTTCAATTGTCATTTTTGAAGACATTCTTATCGATATATTCATATAGTGTGATCGGTATTTTTGTATGATTATTATTTTATGATACATACATATTGCTTGTTTATTTAAAAGCTCGTGTATGGTTAGGTTTTGCTTTATAGGGTATTTATTGTACGCTCCATTACGTTTTGGAATACAGTATATATAAGGGACATTTCGGTATAATAAGTTTCTTATGATTATTAAATTATATGTAGCCCCTTTGAGTAGTTATTATTTCGTCTATAGTAAGAGTATATCTTTAGTGTATATTTGAGTCCTGTTCTTATGTATATGATATAAGCTATAACTTGATACATCGTGATTCTGGAGTCCAGGGCTTAGACTGATCTCATAGGCTAGTTAGTATCTGCATATTTATAGTTCCTGTTTTATATATTACTCAGATCATTTGGTCATAAAGTAGTTAGTGTGTCATAATAAATACGTATCTATGTAACACATTATATTTTTGTTGGTATTAGTTATGGAATAAATGATACTATAATGTATGTTATTAGTTCTTAATCTTGTAAAAAATGAATTGATATGAGTGCCACATACATGTTGTTACAAGAGTTACTGCATACTCTGTAATTTTAGAATTATATGACTCACTGGATAAGGAAAGCTGCTATATCTATGTCTTTATTGAGGCCTTTGGGGGTCATGGAATCTAGTTTGTGTATCCATTGTGTTTCCCTTCGTCTTAGATGGAGTTCTCTACTTATACCCTCCGGGGGATCCCTGATGTGTTCAAGTATAGTGCCTCTCAGACATGCTGGATTAGAATTGTGTATTAAACGAAAATGGTTTGATACACTATGTTTTTTGAAGCTACTTTCTATATTTCTAATGTGTTCCAGAAGTCTGGTCTTGTAGGGTCTAATAGTGCGCCCTACGTATTGTAGCCCACAGTTACATTCGATTAGATACACTACATAATCTGTTTTACAGTTAGTAATTGAATCCAATTCCCAGCTTTTATGGTTTGAGAATGAAGTAATTTTTTTGGTGGGTTTATTATTATTGTAGTGATGTTTGCAAGCCTCACAATTGAGACGATTGCATTTAAAGAAGCCTTTTGTCTTGTTTTGCAGCCAGTTGGTAGTTTTTATAGTTTTGTTTGTTGATTTTAATTTACTTGGTGCTATGGTTGCTCTGATATTTTTGCCCTTTCTAAAGACTAGTTTAGGGTTATTTTTAGTTATTTCATTCAAAAGGGTATCCTTTTTCAATATATGCCAGTGTTTGTTTAAGATGGTTTTAATGGCATTAGCACCTTCATTGTATGTTGTGATCATTAGTGGTGTGTCTTTTCGTTTTTTGGTATTTTTATTAAGATTTGTTAGTAGTGTATTTCTATCCATTTTATTTACCTTATTAAATGCCTTGTGTATGTTATCAGCTTTATATCCTTTGTTTAATAATTTATTAGTTAAAATATTTGATTCATGTAGGAAGTCTGTCTGTCTGGAACAATTTCTTTTTATGCGTTGAAATTGACCATATGGTATGCTTTGTATCCAGGCCGGATGATGGCAGCTGGTAGCTGTTAAATAACTGTTACTATCAGTAGCTTTGCTGTATAATTTTGTTTGGATGGAATTTTCTTCATGATAAAGTATGAGGTCAAGGAATTCAATTTCTTTTGAATTAGTTTTATCTGTAAATGTTAAATTAAAATCATTGATATTGATGTGGTTTACAAAGTCTTGGATTGTGTTGTTATTGTCCTTGTGTTCCCATATTATTATGATATCATCAATAAAACGAAAATATGTTTTGATGTTATCTATAAAGGGATTATTGTCCCAAATATATTTGTCCTCCCACATGCCCATATATAGGTTGGCATAGCTGGGGGCGAATTTCGTCCCCATAGCTGTGCCACCTATTTGGAGGAAATATTCATTATTGAAAGTAAAGTAGTTTTTTTGTAGGATGAACTTAGCAGAATCTTTTATGAATTCGATTTTATTTGTTTCTAAATTGGATAATTTATTAAGCCAATAGTCTAGTGCTTCTATGCCTTTGTTGTGAGGGATATTTGTATATAAGGAGCTGACGTCCAACGTGAGCCAGCAAAAGTTATCTTTCCATTTGATATTAGATAGTTTGCTTATGGTGTCAGGTGTATCTCTAATGTGTGATAAGAGTTTAGGTACCAGAGGTTGAAGATATGAGTCTATGTATTCTGACAATTTGGTCGTGAGTGACCCTATTCCAGAAATAATAGGTCTTCCAGGGGGATTAGTGTTTGATTTATGTATTTTGGGTGTATGGTAAAAGGTGGCTACTTTCGGATTAGTGATAGATAGAAAAAGAAATTCATAATTATTAATTATGTTTTCATGTTTAGCGGTATCTAGAAGATTTTTATATTCTCGTAGATAACAATCTGTTGGGTCAGTTTTAAGGGATCTATATGTTTCATTATCACCCAGTAATCTCATAGCTTCCTTGATGTAATCTGCTCTGTCCTGTATGATAATCCCTCCTCCCTTATCCGCTTCCCTTATTACTATTTCATTGTCTTCTTTTAGTTGCTTTAAAGTAATCTTTTCTTTTCTAGTGAGATTAGACACATTTTACTTATTTCTACATATTTTTAGTTCCTTACTTAGGTTCAATTGTTACTCTAGGCTGTAGGTCATAGACACCACTAACTCAAACTTCCAACAGTAACTTCTTAGATTATTTCATACATTGCAATTGATAGATCTAACTGCATTTTGATATATATATACAGATACCCTAGATTAATATCTAGATCATGGATCTGGAATACGGGGCATACTTTGATCCGAAAAACAAAAGCAGAAATTTATCAATAAATGAGGAACAATTTACCCTAGAAACCAATTTGGAAATCACAAATCCAAAAAAACTATTCGAAAAGCTAGAAAAACTAAGTAAGAAGCAACTGCAAAACTGGTATGACAGCTTAACTCTAGAAAGATACATCAAATACAATATTGTACCTCAGGGTCTACAACTCACTAAAACACCTATATTTGAGGATACAGAAATTGAGCTACTAACAGAATGGGATACAGCCCTACACCAATGCTCCATTACATTTATGAAAATTCTAATCAAATACAGGGATAAAAAAGTAGACACCCTAACAGAACAGATCACTGACATAAGACAAAGATTAAACAACTTCAAAGGAGACGTATATTACAATGAGCTCGATAATGAGAACAAAAATAAAATTTGAGGTATGAAAAAATAGTAGAAAATCGAAAAAGAGATAAATTCATGAAAGATTTAAACCTACATAAAGAAAGAATAAGAGAAGATAATAATATCTCACACAACCTAGGTTTCAGCTGCGAAAACCACAATACAGGACTAGAAGCTGAATCTCATGATAAAATAAATGAGGACAATTATGAGGAAATATATTCACCAGGTTTTTCATTACACTATTTAGATCCCAAAGAACAACACAATAGAGGAAACAAAAGTATACACAATACTACGCTCCCCAAACACATACCCCACATAGCTCGCAATAGAAATCTTAAAGAAACATATCAACATACTAATCGTAATAATAGTCACTATAACCCTCATTTTTTAGGACCACGCCCACCTCCCCAGTATCCTCCCAACACCCATATCAGACAGTCATACAAACACTCCCCCAATTACAGAAGACAGGCATACACCAATCATCCACAGCCTCCACAATATCCTTATCATCCCCCCCCATATCAACAACCCTATCAACCATACAACAGGTATCACAAACTGAACAATCAGAACACAACACCCAGAGACTCACACCCACACACACCACTTCAACAAGAACAGAACATCAACATTCCACACTGGAGAATAAAACCACATCACCAAAAGAGAAGAAGAGACGAGTCAGAAGAAGAGGCTGTAGAGCAGGAAAACGAATGCAATCAAAAAAGAATAAGATCAACCAAAATGTAAAATATAGTCCCTCTGATTCATATTCAGAAGTTAAAATATTTAACCTATCAACACATAAAACCTTTTCACTGCAGGAACTAAACCTCCTAAAGAAAGGTCTAGCATTTGCTCCCACTAAGGGACCGAATCCCTTTGACCTCTTCATAGACCTACATAAATATATCAGGAAGTTAACGCTAAACAGGCACTTCCAAAAAATACAAAAAGACAAATCAACAAATATGGACACTATAGTTCCATCACAACTAGATGACAAAGATCTAAACGCTCTAATAGATCTAGAAGCACTACTAAATGACAATGATAATCCTATGGCCAATGATCTTGTATCTAGCTCTAGTACAGCAACTGTAAATTTTCCCTCTTATTCTAATTTTAAACCTATCTCTACCTTTTTCCCTACACACTCTAAAGGGAATTACATTCCGGTATTTGAAAAGTTAGTTCAAGAAGACCTGCTACAAATGTGCGAAACATACAAAATAAAAAAAGATAATCTCACTAGAAAAGAAAAGATTACTTTAAAGCAACTAAAAGAAGACAATGAAATAGTAATAAGGGAAGCGGATAAGGGAGGAGGGATTATCATACAGGACAGAGCAGATTACATCAAGGAAGCTATGAGATTACTGGGTGATAATGAAACATATAGATCCCTTAAAACTGACCCAACAGATTGTTATCTACGAGAATATAAAAATCTTCTAGATACCGCTAAACATGAAAACATAATTAATAATTATGAATTTCTTTTTCTATCTATCACTAATCCGAAAGTAGCCACCTTTTACCATACACCCAAAATACATAAATCAAACACTAATCCCCCTGGAAGACCTATTATTTCTGGAATAGGGTCACTCACGACCAAATTGTCAGAATACATAGACTCATATCTTCAACCTCTGGTACCTAAACTCTTATCACACATTAGAGATACACCTGACACCATAAGCAAACTATCTAATATCAAATGGAAAGATAACTTTTGCTGGCTCACGTTGGACGTCAGCTCCTTATATACAAATATCCCTCACAACAAAGGCATAGAAGCACTAGACTATTGGCTTAATAAATTATCCAATTTAGAAACAAATAAAATCGAATTCATAAAAGATTCTGCTAAGTTCATCCTACAAAAAAACTACTTTACTTTCAATAATGAATATTTCCTCCAAATAGGTGGCACAGCTATGGGGACGAAATTCGCCCCCAGCTATGCCAACCTATATATGGGCATGTGGGAGGACAAATATATTTGGGACAATAATCCCTTTATAGATAACATCAAAACATATTTTCGTTTTATTGATGATATCATAATAATATGGGAACACAAGGACAATAACAACACAATCCAAGACTTTGTAAACCACATCAATATCAATGATTTTAATTTAACATTTACAGATAAAACTAATTCAAAAGAAATTGAATTCCTTGACCTCATACTTTATCATGAAGAAAATTCCATCCAAACAAAATTATACAGCAAAGCTACTGATAGTAACAGTTATTTAACAGCTACCAGCTGCCATCATCCGGCCTGGATACAAAGCATACCATATGGTCAATTTCAACGCATAAAAAGAAATTGTTCCAGACAGACAGACTTCCTACATGAATCAAATATTTTAACTAATAAATTATTAAACAAAGGATATAAAGCTGATAACATACACAAGGCATTTAATAAGGTAAATAAAATGGATAGAAATACACTACTAACAAATCTTAATAAAAATACCAAAAAACGAAAAGACACACCACTAATGATCACAACATACAATGAAGGTGCTAATGCCATTAAAACCATCTTAAACAAACACTGGCATATATTGAAAAAGGATACCCTTTTGAATGAAATAACTAAAAATAACCCTAAACTAGTCTTTAGAAAGGGCAAAAATATCAGAGCAACCATAGCACCAAGTAAATTAAAATCAACAAACAAAACTATAAAAACTACCAACTGGCTGCAAAACAAGACAAAAGGCTTCTTTAAATGCAATCGTCTCAATTGTGAGGCTTGCAAACATCACTACAATAATAATAAACCCACCAAAAAAATTACTTCATTCTCAAACCATAAAAGCTGGGAATTGGATTCAATTACTAACTGTAAAACAGATTATGTAGTGTATCTAATCGAATGTAACTGTGGGCTACAATACGTAGGGCGCACTATTAGACCCTACAAGACCAGACTTCTGGAACACATTAGAAATATAGAAAGTAGCTTCAAAAAACATAGTGTATCAAACCATTTTCGTTTAATACACAATTCTAATCCAGCATGTCTGAGAGGCACTATACTTGAACACATCAGGGATCCCCCGGAGGGTATAAGTAGAGAACTCCATCTAAGACGAAGGGAAACACAATGGATACACAAACTAGATTCCATGACCCCCAAAGGCCTCAATAAAGACATAGATATAGCAGCTTTCCTTATCCAGTGAGTCATATAATTCTAAAATTACAGAGTATGCAGTAACTCTTGTAACAACATGTATGTGGCACTCATATCAATTCATTTTTTACAAGATTAAGAACTAATAACATACATTATAGTATCATTTATTCCATAACTAATACCAACAAAAATATAATGTGTTACATAGATACGTATTTATTATGACACACTAACTACTTTATGACCAAATGATCTGAGTAATATATAAAACAGGAACTATAAATATGCAGATACTAACTAGCCTATGAGATCAGTCTAAGCCCTGGACTCCAGAATCACGATGTATCAAGTTATAGCTTATATCATATACATAAGAACAGGACTCAAATATACACTAAAGATATACTCTTACTATAGACGAAATAATAACTACTCAAAGGGGCTACATATAATTTAATAATCATAAGAAACTTATTATACCGAAATGTCCCTTATATATACTGTATTCCAAAACGTAATGGAGCGTACAATAAATACCCTATAAAGCAAAACCTAACCATACACGAGCTTTTAAATAAACAAGCAATATGTATGTATCATAAAATAATAATCATACAAAAATACCGATCACACTATATGAATATATCGATAAGAATGTCTTCAAAAATGACAATTGAAAATATTAAGTATCCTGAAAACTACATATCCCATAAATCTTTGCTGTATTGGACCTATCAGGATACGTTTTTGCCCAATCACGTGTACTGATGTGTAACCAACCAATACACAAAAGCAGTATACTCACCATACTTAAACAAACGTGAAACTAACGTCACGTAACGCGGGCCCATATGACCAATTATACGCTGAGGGCGTGCCGCCGCCCGAAGCGTACAAAACAACCGATAACGGCCCAGCTTTCCATCTAACCCTCTGAAGAAGAAGGATTCAAACCTTTGAAACGCGTTAGGGAATTGACTTGTTTGTATACACATTTTAATTCATGTTCCATTTTGTTGTCTTTTGATAAGATTGTGCTCCTCCTTGCAGCTAGTCTCACTAGTGGTGCTTTATGTGCCATTTATGCTGCACTGCTTTGCTTACTTTGAAATACACCACAGCTGTATGCAAATTCTTTGCGAGGTCTGTAATTGTGACTGGGGATTTTGTATCCCATTCTAACCTGTGGAAAGGATTCCTCTAAATTATATGTGCCATATACATACCTCATACTGTTTGAGGATGTCAAATGTGAGTGCGATATAAACTGTATTTTTATGCTTTTTTAAGAAAATAAACGGTATTACACTATATATTTCCTTTGTGTCTCCCTGGGTATCCTCACGCCGGAGAAAGTTAATACCAGAGCAGAAAGAGCACTCCAAGAGGCCAACCACGAATCCATAGGAAGTATAAGGGATCTATTCATCATCAGAGGCATATCCCTGCATACTCCAAGAGGTCAACGAACACCACAAGCAGGATACAAGGAGGAAACCCAATCATCTATATATACCCCCAGTGCGGCATACTTACCTCATTCGATTGAGGTAATATCTGGTAAGGGTATTATATACCAACTATATCTATACAACCACTACATCTGGAGATTCACTACGATTTATATTACTTCTAGGACTCATATGAACATCGTTTCAGAGTTTATATATTTTATATGCTATTTTTAGCTGGACCTTTTATTGTTATTTTATTTTTAATATATATATATTTTTCTTTTATTTTTTCTTTTATTTTCTATGTTCTTATTTGCTTTTTCCCATCCTTTATTCCTCACATACCACATCAGTATATTGGACATATAGGCGCTGTATCCACCTTTGAATATATATTCTCTTTTACTGTCTAGGGCTTCACAACCCTCCCAGTATATGTCCTATACAGCTGCCACTATTTCCTATACACCTTCTGACCAGCGCCCACAACAGAGTATCACTTGTGTCAACTCAGTACACTGAGGAGACACATTTTACTTATTTCTACATATATATATATATATATATATATATATATATGTGTGTGTGAGTATATTTATGTGTTTATGTATGTATATTTGTATATAAGTACATTTATACACATATAAACACGTGTGTGTATATATATATATATATATATATATGTGTGTGTGAGTATATTTATGTGTTTATGTATGTATATTTGTATATAAGTACATTTATACACATATAAACACGTGTGTGTATACACTGTGTGCAGAATTATTAGGCAAATGAGTATTTTGACCACATCATCCTCTTTATGCATGTTGTCTTACTCCAAGCTGTATAGGCTCGAATGCCTACTACCAATTAAGCATATTAGGTGATGTGCATCTCTGTAATGAGAAGGGGTGTGGTCTAATGACATCAACACCCTATATCAGGTGTGCATAATTATTAGGCAACTTCCTTTCCTTTGGCAAAATGGGTCAAAAGATGGACTTGACAGGCTCAGAAAAGTCAAAAATAGTGAGATATCTTGCAGAGGGATGCAGCACTCTTAAAATTGCAAAGCTTCTGAAGCGTGATCATCGAACAATCAAGCGTTTCATTCAAAATAGTCAACAGGGTCGCAAGAAGCGTGTGGAAAAACCAAGGCGCAAAATAACTGCCCATGAACTGAGAAAAGTCAAGCGTGCAGCTGCCAAGATGCCACTTGCCACCAGTTTGGCCATATTTCAGAGCTGCAACATTACTGGAGTGCCCAAAAGCACAAGGTGTGCAATACTCAGAGACATGGCCAAGGTAAGAAAGGCTGAAAGACGACCACCACTGAACAAGACACGCAAGCTGAAACGTCAAGACTGGGCCAAGAAATATCTCAAGACTGATTTTTCTAAGGTTTTATGGACTGATGAAATGAGAGTGAGTCTTGATGGGCCAGATGGATGGGCCCGTGGCTGGATTGGTAAAGGGCAGAGAGCTCCAGTCCGACTCAGACGCCAGCAAGGTGGAGGTGAAGTACTGGTTTGGGCTGGTATCATCAAAGATGAGCTTGTGGGGCCTTTTCGGGTTGAGGATGGAGTCAAGCTCAACTCCCAGTCCTACTGCCATTTTCTGGAAGACACCTTCTTCAAGCAGTGGTACAGGAAGAAGTCTGCATCCTTCAAGAAAAACATGATTTTCATGCAGGACAATGCTCCATCACACGCGTCCAAGTACTCAACAGCGTGGCTGGCAAGAAAGGGTATAAAAGAAGAAAATCTAATGACATGGCCTCCTTGTTCACCTGATCTGAACCCCATTGAGAACCTGTGGTCCATCATCAAATGTGAGATTTACAAGGAGGGAAAACAGTACACCTCCCTGAACAGTGTCTGGGAGGCTGTGGTTGCTGCTGCACGCAATGTTGATGGTGAACAGATCAAAACACTGACAGAATCCATGGATGGCAGGCTTTTGAGTGTCCTTGCAAAGAAAGGTGGCTATATTGGTCACTCATTTGTTTTGTTTTGTTTTTGAATGTCAGAAATGTATATTTGTGAATGTTGAGATGTTATATTGGTTTCACTGGCAAAAATAAATAATTGAAATGGGTATATATTTGTTTTTTGTTAAGTTGCCTAATAATTATGCACAGTAATAGTCACCTGCACACACAGATGTCCCCCTAAAATAGCTATAACTAAAAACAAACTAAAAACTACTTCCAAAACTATTCAGCTTTGATATTAATGAGTTTTTTGGGTTCATTGAGAACATGGTTGTTGTTCAATAATAAAATTAATCCTCAAAAATACAACTTGCCTAATAATTCTGCACTCCCTGTATATATATATATATATATATATATATATATATATATATATATATATATATAAATATATATATATATATATATATATATATATATATATATATATATATATATATATGAGAGAGAGATCTATTAAAAATTAAAAAGATGGAATATAAATTATTCTTAACTATCTTCGGATGTAGTGCTGTAGGTCTTATGCAGTGTCAGGTTAGCTTGTGAGCGCTAAATGTTAGGCTTTTTTTTTTTAAAGCATGATCCATTGAATTCTATGGGGAGATAAAGTTAACACGGTCACAATATCCTAAGTGCTGAAGTTAGCGCTTCGAACTTTATCACATACACAGCTCAGTTCAGGCTCATTTCATTGGGGCAAAGTGTACGCTTTACCTACCACATTTTATCATTACATATTTTTCTTGTGACATTTCACTGTGGTCCTATATCTGGTCTCTGTGGCCCTTTACCTGACACTTTCCCTGTGACACACTTTATATCAACAGATCTCAACTCCAGTCTTCAAATATCACTAACCAAACAGATTCTAAGGATTTCCCAGGTTGAGCACAGGTCTGTTGCAGTGAGTGAGCAGCTGACCAGCCGAGCCTGGGAGGTACAATCTGTCCTGTTAGGGATGCTTTAGGTTAGATTTGAGAAACAATGATTTCTGTAATATATTAAATGTTAACCTTAGCTTCATCAGGGCAAAAAAAAATTAAACACGAGATGAGGAAAATTTGAAACACTGAGTCACGGTATAGCGTAGGTCCAAGGGTTTATTGGAACAGAGCCAATGATAAACAACAAGGTGCTCCCTAATGCCTGATGCGTTTCGCGCATGCGTACATTTGCTTCATCAGAGACCAAAATAAATTAAAGGGAAAGTGCAACATTACCCATTACCAGTGCTCCAGGTACACCCAGCGGTACATGTACTATAGAGTGAGAAATAAGATTCTAATGGTAGGCTTGGGTTCAGACATGATTGGACATAGTAAATATCTTGTACAGCTGAGCTGATGGCATTTGGGCAGAACTAGCTCTGATGGTTACAGATGGTAATAAATTAAGAGGAAAAAGTAAATTTGCTAAAGTAAATGTGATTGGATAGAATATTAAGCAAAAAGGTTGAATTAGATTTATTCACTCTGTAACATTAATTCCAAATGTTCTAATGAAACATTTTGCCTAATTATCATAAATATCATATTACATCCTATGGCAACTAAAAACAATAGATTAGTTTTTGGATAGAATTTGGCCATTGAAATAATTTTTATTAAACAACTCCTAAATCTATATAAAAAAAATCCATTGTATAAGTAATTAAAACAGCAAGCTTCATTAAAGGACCAGTAAATGCAGTAGATTTGCATAATGGACAAATGCATGATAAATAGACAATGCAATAGCACTTAGTCTGATCTTCAAATGAGTAGCAGATTTTTTTCTGACAAATTTCAAAGTTATGCCTATTTCCACTCCCACTGTATCATGTGACAGCCATCAGCCAATCACAAAGCATATATGTATATTATATGAATTCTTGCACATGCTCAGTAGGAGCTGGTGACTCAAAATGTGTAAATATAAAAAAAACAGTGCACATTTTGTTAATGGAAGTAAATTGGAAAGTTGTTTAAAATGTCATGCTCTATCTGAATCATGAAAATGTTATTTTGACTTGAGTGTCCCTTTAAATAGAAATTATTATTCTGGGCCTAATTACAAAAGAAAAGTATCTAAATACCTATTTAAAAGTTAATTAGAAGAAACATTAATCTGTTTCTAAAACTTTATTTCAGAAGCAACAACTTACATTTTGTTTTTTCTTTTAACTTTTAGTTGGAAAATGGTTAAAAGTGGACTCTGTAAGCATCAATAATATTTCAATTGCAGGCTTGAAAGTGAGCAGTATAAAACAGTAAAAAATAATACTAAATACACAGATAAGTTGTGCAGTTTTTGCGGAGTTATATCAGGAGACTTGAAAAAACACCAAATGTGTAATGTATAATATCAAATATTAATTTAATCAAAATCATTACAAAATATATATTAAATATTAATTGTGCTTGTGCTTTGTATACAAGCAGAAAATATTCTAGCGAGCTGCCAGCAGGGTATAATATAAATGTGAAAGAAAGAAAAAAATATATATTACAAATAACCAGAAAGTAGATTTTATAGTTCAACGGTGTCGGGAGAATTCAATCCAGAAATGAACTTGCAAACCACATAAAGAATGTGCACATTTTATTGATTTAAAATAAACATTAGCTAAATATAATACCGAGCCCTGAAAAGGTTAAAACATTAAGACGCATAATAAAAGAAACAGCTGCCATGAAACCTGCTGTTCTTGAACTTAGATTAGGTCAATAAAAATTAAACCAAAAAATGCAGTTGCAAAGTGATGTTGGGATTTTTTGGTTTTGGTTTTGTAATGATGCAGTTTTACATCTGTATGAACTGAAAATATTTGTTTACAAACATTCGCTTAACCCTTTGACAGCTTGAGAGAGCTGCAGCACATTTTTAAGAAAAGTGTTGCGGCCCATTTGGTTGTTATAGGGTTAAATGATCAATACTTTGTAATAAAAGCAGGTTTTAGTTACCAGTACAAACCCTTATAACCATCTGATCTTACATTTTACTGCATCCCTGAACATTAATGGAGAGGAATTATTTAGTGGGATACAGTAGAACAGTCTACAAGTGAGACATATGATCAGCCAAAGCTGTATCGCTTACTAGATGTGTGTGAATTTACAAGTGCAGTATCTATATCTTTTAAACCATACTTAGCCCCATTAGGCTTCAGATCTGCATATACGTTTATTCAATTTCTTATTGTAAATTATTCTGCAGAAACTTTTTAATAAGATAAATAATAAATAAATTTAAGATGAATGCTATAAAAATAATTAGGCCTTAACAGATGAACAGAAATTGTCAGCTTTAAAACAGTTTGGAAAATGTTAATATTGAAATGCTACAGAGACCTATTGAGCTGTGTCACACTGTGTTATTTAATAGTATGCCATTTTTATTGTGTTTTAATTACATACCTATCTTGACGCACATGTTTGTGATAGGCAAAAATGTTTCTTTTTTTGCAATATTTCAATATTTGTATGTATAGACGGTTATATATATATATATATATATATATATATATATATATATATATGCAATACATTTGTGTGCATATATATATATATATATATATATATATATATATACACACACACACAAATAAAATATACATTAACAGATACATTAACAGAAATTTATCAGAATGTTATCAATTAATAGCAAGTCATCATTTACTGTATACCGTATGCAGTGCTTAAAATGTATAATATAAATACAGATACAAATCCCCAAATCCGGAATTCCAAATCCAAATTTATTCTGAAATCCAAAGGTTTAAATTAGTATTTTTTTTAAATAAAATTATCAAAAAATACTATTTTTCCCACGTGTAAGTAACAATCTTTTCTGCCTATGCCTTTTTTTTTTTTGTGTTCTAAAATACAAATAATAGTATATTCTAATATTCCAACAACAAATATCACCTTTCTTATTACAGTACTGTACTATCTATCTGATGGTAAAATTAATACAAAAATATAAAAAAATATAATATAAAACTTCCTTTAGGTTGCGTCATGTATAAGCTGTATTAGAACATGTAAATATTGTCTTAATGACATAAGATATTGTTGTTTATCCTTGGTCCCATCCCGTCTCCAAACTGTCCCATTTTTCAGATGCAAATATTCTAAAATCCCAACTATTCTGAAATCCAAACCTTTTCAAATCCCAAGCAGTGTGGAAAAAAGGGTTTCTACCTGTAATGCGAATTTGAGAGAATGAACAGTTCTGAAGATAGCTAATGTTTTCATTGGAAAAATGAAGACAAACTAACTTAGGAATTAAATATTAAATAAACGTAAAACCACATTTTGCATAAATGGTTACATTTCAAGTTACATACTTATAAACCATGTTATGAGTTATTATGAGTATTTTAACATGTCAAAGATTTTTGATTTGTGTCCTCAATTTAATGTGATAATAAAACTAATATATAAATTAATAAATCAGAAATTTAATCAGGAATTATTTACTCTTCAGGTGTTTTATAATTAAAAAACACATCACATGTCGTGTAAAGAAAAAAAAATAACTTAATATTTATCTTCTGTCTAACAATTTAACTGATACTCTGGTATTAATATGTATTTGCCTCATTTTTATAAAGATTTCTATAAAATAACATTTTGTAATGATATTAGATTTTCCAGTGACCAATAACTCAGTAGATTTCAGTGACATGGAAAATTCTGATAAATTAACTGCTCTGCCTGGCCTTGTTTTATGTTTTGATGAATTTCAGCCAAGTAGTCATTTACAGGGTTAATAACCAAATTCTCTCTATTTTATTAGCATTATATTGTGACATTATTTAACATCTTCCACAGCTTTATTTTATACCAATGAGTACTTTAAAACTACGGAGTTAACTTCTTCTGAACACTGCATGCTGTTAAATCTACAAGCATTTCTTTCACTGTACGGCTAACCAAAAAATACAGTCCATCTGGGAAAATGTATGTAATATACATCAAAATCTATATTTGTTTTTCAAGGCAAAAACTACTTAAATCAAAGAGTCTATAAATTAAACTAATTATCCCATAAGAAAGTATAAATCCTATACAAAATGTGTGTTGGCACAAATGCCTATTATTGGTAAACGCCTATCATTTACCTATTTTACCAATCAGCATTTATTCAGAGTCATTTAATTATTAGATGCCCAATTCTAGAAAAAAAATGCATAAAATAGCTAATCATTACATAACCACTTATCATGTATTTAACACTTTACAGGTCTTTATATTACAAGAGTTGGCATATTTACAATAAACGTAGGAGCTAGCTATGCTATCGAGGAGCCAGATGCAGTGTCAGTAATTATGATATGAGTTAATATATATATATATATATATATATATATATATATATATATATATATATATATATATATATATATATATATATATGCAATCTAATCCAACAAATTAGGGGCCGGACGCACAAATTTAGACGTAATGGATCACTGGTTCCAAGGATTGGTTAAGCCCTGCTTTAGAATATATATTAATAATGATACATTAAATACTAAAATATTAAATTTTTCACCTGTTTCCCCTGAAATGTAAAATAAATTTGCCAGTTATATGTGTATGCACTTGCTTGACATGAAAAAAATCTTTTAACTTTCCATAGAGATAATCTTTTAACATATAACAAGACCCTAAATAATAGTATTGCATGAAGCCTGAAATATACTATAACTTTTTGACTTTTCAATATTTGATTTGCAGTTATGTGTCAAAAAATTGTATTGTTTTTATTTATTCTAACATTAATGCAGAAGAAAAATATAAATGATTAAGGTTCTTTCTGATTTCATACATTCCAGATATAAATGCAAGAGTAAAGTTTATTTTAGTCTAGAATATACATATATGTAGAAACATAAAAAAAGATCATTCATATTTTTATAGCATAAACACAATAAAATAAGTATATATGTAGCTTCACAAATTCATATCCCTCTGCAATCTGTAGTCTCTAATGCGAGAGTTTAATTTATTTAAAAGACAAATGCTGTGCAACCTATAGTGATGCACTAAAGGAAAAAAATGCATTATCAGGAACTGCTTGAAATCTTAACCTTGGTACAATCCACAAAATGATCCATTTTTCATTTATTTATATTTTTGCCATGAAACAAACATACCTCAATGCTCGATAACTTACAACTCTGTAAGCAGTTTCATTTATTAAAAGTTTAACAAGGTCATAAACTAACGAAGCATAAGAAGCACAATGGCCATAAGCGTTTAACATGAAGCAATGAGAAAGTTCTCTTGAGAGGTGTTCAGTAAGACAAACATGAATTAAAGACTATTATGTGATAGTTAAAATATATATAAAAAGTATAAAAATATAGAAAATGTTCTAAATAACATGAAGTGAAGCACCTGCACATAACTTTTTCTTTATAGAAGTTGATTATCATATAATGTGTTTTTGGTTCATACCCTGCACCCATGGTATTAGGTTCTCTTAGTCACCTTTTCTGCCCACTTACCATTCTTTGGCACCCTTTATCGTTGTGCATTCTTCAGCCACTTTGTAATTGCAATCTGCTGGCACAACCTACGTACCTTCTGCTAAATCACATCAACCATTAACTTAGCACAAAAAACCATTAGCAAAAATGACTTAGTCCGTCCTTTCTGGTATAACGAAGCAGCATTATGTGTAGCTAGAGAGATCTTTCCCCAAAACTAAATAGAACTCTAAAGTGCAAACTATAATTTATGGTTTTAATCTCCAGTCTGTCCTAGTGACCCTCCAGACCACAGTGTACCCCCCTTTCCCTTCACTCTCTTTTCCATTCCTGTATTTTTTTTGTGGGTGGAAACTAATAAGGTGATCTAGGGCCTTGGGGCACCATATTTCAGTGTACTGAGGTGACCCTAGTCTGTTTACTTAGGTTTGAGGTCAGAGGTAAAGGTGAGTTACAAAAGAACCTTTATGACATCAATAACATTGTATTCTCATCTTAAATATATCTACTGCCACCTGCACCTAATGAACCTTTAAGGTTTCAATCTCAGATTTAGTCTGACAAGCCAAAATTCCTTTAGCTGTATACTCTTAAATCCAACAATAGTAACAACTCTTTATTATTAGCCACTAAAATCTCAGCCATTCATTTCAACTAATATTGAGTAACAGAATATGGCTATTAACCTTTAAGCATTACCTAAAAGAACAAAAGTCATATAAATAAAAATAAATCTTTCACAGAGTATCCTACTGAAAGAAATACACTGGTCTTTAAAACAACTATCAACAAAGCTCACATCGTTGCATATTAAGCCACTGGGCTTGTGTGAAGCAGACTGCACTGTCAGCATTTCTAACCCCTGAACCCTCTCCTCTGTGTTAATCAAACTCACTTACTAGGCTGCAAAATGATGTAATGCCCTGCTGTCCAGTATTATTCCCAGAGATGAGGGGAAAACATACAAATACTGACACCTAACAACCAAATATGCTCAGAGCACACTCCAAACCTTGCAAACATTTTCAGCACTATTCTCTGTTGGCTGAATAAAAATGTAAAATTATTAAATTCAGTACACAATTAAGATATATATATATATATATATATATATATATATATATATATATATATATATATATATATATATATATATATATATATATATATATATATATACTTAACACAATCCAGTTTAGCCCACCAGTCGTCAGCAGCCTGGGTGCAAAAATTAAGTAGTATACAGGAACAAGCGTTGCACTCACAGGTCTTTTTCAAAATTTTAAATTAATAAAAAATGTATACACACATACATACACACACACACACACATATATATATATATATATATATATATATATATATATATATATATATATATATATATATATATATATATATATACACACATACACATATATATATATATACACATACATACACACACATATACATATATAAATATATATTCACACATGTTTAACCCCATGTGTGTGTGTATATATATATATATATATATATATATATAATATTTATTTATGTATACACAATGGTTTTAGATATATGTGTGTATATAAACAAAATATAAACAAAATATTGAATATATATGTATGTGTATATATATCTTCAATGTCAACAGTAAAGGGAAAAAAACGTTTTTAGCTAGCATAGAAAAAGTTACTAGTGCACTCAATATCGATATATATAGTGAAAGTATGTGTATATCACTAATGGTTGTTCTCTGGTTGGTTAGACAAGTTAATAGTCAGGAGTAAATTACTTACTAATTTGCACTAACTATAAAGAACATCTTCAATTCGTATTCATCGGTTGCCACAGACTAATGGGTTTCTAATACAGTCCTCCAACTATCTTAGTTACTCTAAACTTAGAATATTAGAATAAGTATTAATTAGAACTGATGCTCTTAGAAAACTGAAAACTTTCTAGTAATATAAAGGATTGAGATAAAACTAAATGAATAAAGGGTCACATTACAACTTTTTTTCACCACCAATCACAAATAACTGTGGCAAGTGCATTATTTTACTAAAGTTGCAGCATTACTGTGAAAACTAGCGGCTCGCATGTAGATTGACAGAAACAGCATATTAATGACTTGCTTATGACCTTAGTTATCTGATCAGCTGGTCGCAGAAAAAGTTTTCAAACTTCAACATTCTACATTGTAAGTGCTAGACAGTAGTTTTGTCACTCTCATTGCTACACACTGCAGGTCTTGAAGCTAAACAACTATCTTATGTGCAGCATAACTCTTGTCACGAACGCACAATATAAAACCTTCATTGTTTACCACTTGACAAAACTTTGCAGACCCTGGTAGTGCTATCCAGTTCTGGGTAGAGACGTATTGATCCAAACTTCATCACACACGTTTAACCCTTTAATTCTAAATTATTAAGATGCACTAAAAAAAAAAAAACCCAGTTAAAATGATTGTTTATTTATGTAGAAATTCTAACATATAATGTACATCACAGATAGCAGAGTACAACCTGTTTCTAGAAGGGAAGAAATGACAGGTTGTCAGGCTGAACTCCTTATCTCATCAATCATCTATACTGACCAATAGGAACGTCCTAATTATACACTCTTACAACTTTATAACCATCATTCTTTAATTTATCAATGGATATTTACTGACACTTTATACATTGGCAGTCACAAAAAATACTTCATGTTATCATAAAAAATACATATTTTATATTCTTTAGAAACTTACCTAAAAAAGTAAAGAAAAGGATCAGCAAACTCACTGTAAAAGTTATTGTATCTTGTTTAAGAAAAATGTCATCAGATGTTTAATTCCTCAGGTCTCAACTTCAGGCTGTACTATAACAGGTAACAATCCTAACTTTATTTGGCTGCAGCATACACAGGGCAAACACTTGGAGCAGCTAACTCTTCACAGACTGCAAGACTCTCCGTTTCTTTCTGGAGTGGGGGAGTGACTTCCCCTGCATCACACATACACAGGCTGCTTTAAAGACACAGTGCCATATACTACAAAGGAACCACGTTGGACTGAGGGAAGATTACAATACTTTCTATTTAGAGAAGCATTACATCACCCTTTGGTGACGTCACGTGGGATTCCTGAACTTCTAAATCATTGCAGTCTGCGAGGGAGGGGAGTGTCAGGGGCTGGTGTGGGCGGTGTGGGAATGGGCTTGGCTGGCAGCCACGCCCCCAGGAGTTGCTAGTTGTCACTCAGCTGTAGCACGGCTGTTGGACAGTTTTGTGGAGTTAGTGCTGCCTGACGCCTCGGGACTGAGAGTAGCTGTGTCAGGGTCTAGTTTATGGTGTTGCTGAGCGAGAACACTTACCCCTTATGTTCTGGTCGTGAACAAGTTAATATAAACCCTAAATTCAATAATGCAAAATCTGAGTTTGTGTTTGCAGTAACAAAAAGTGGAGCCACGTAAACTTTCCACAACCAGCACTTGAGCTGCTCTGCTCATCTACATGATACATTGTATGAAACCCCTCAGCCTTCATATTTCAGTATACTATTATACATTTGTAATTGTTTAATGTGCACACAGACCTTGACCCTGCCTGTACCAACTACTCAGGCAGTCTGAGAGACCCCGCAGTCTCTCAGAGACTGCTGAGAGACCCTGACAGTACCAACTGCACAGACAGAGACTGCTGAGAGACCCTGACAGTACCAACTGCACAGACAGAGACTGCTGAGAGACCCCAACAGTACCAACTGCACAGACAGAGACTGCTGAGAGACCCTGACAGTACCAACTGCACAGACAGAGACTGCTGAGAGACCCTACCAGTACCAACTGCACAGACAGAGACTGCTGAGAGACCCTGACAGTACCAACTGCACAATCAGAGACTGCTGAGAGACCCTGGCAATACCAACTGCAAAGACAGAGACTGCTGAGAGACCCTGACAGTACCAACTGCACAGACAGAGACTGCTGAGAGACCATGGCAGTACCAACTGCACAGACAGAGACTGCTGAGAGACCCTGGCAGCACCAACTGCACAAACAGAGACTGCTAAGAGACCCTGGCAGTACCAACTGCACAGACAGAGACTGCTGAGAGACCCTGACAGTACCAACTGCACAGACACAGACTGCTGAGAGACCCTGACAGTACCAACTGCACAGACAGAGACTGCTGAGAGACCCTGACAGTACCAACTGCACAGACAGAGACTGCTGAGAGACCCTAACAGTACCAACTGCACAGACAGAGACTGCTGAGAGACCCTGACAGTACCAACTGCACAGACAGAGACTGCTGAGAGACCCTACCAGTACCAACTGCACAGACAGAGACTGCTGAGAGACCCTGACAGTACCAACTGCACAATCAGAGACTGCTGAGAGACCCTGACAATACCAACTGCAAAGACAGAGACTGCTGAGAGACCCTGACAGTACCAACTGCACAGACAGAGACTGCTGAGAGACCATGGCAGTACCAACTGCACAGACAGAGACTGCTGAGAGACCCTGGCAGCACCAACTGCACAAACAGAGACTGCTAAGAGACCCTGGCAGTACCAACTGCACAGACAGAGACTGCTGAGAGACCCTGACTGTACCAACTGCACAGACACAGACTGCTGAGAGACCCTGGCAGTACCAACTGCACCGACAGAGACTGCTGAGAGACCCTGGCAGTACCAACTACACAGACAGAGACTGCTGAGAGACACTGACAGTAGCAACTGCACATACAGACAGAGGCGTAACTAGAAACCACAGGGCCCAGGTGCAAGAATCTAAGAAGGGCCCCCCCACCACCCCTCCCCCCTCCAAAAAAAAGTGAATTTAATACATATTTTTTTTTTTACATTTAACACAGAAAAAAAAACTACACAGACAGAGACTGCTGAAAGACCATGGCAGTACCAACTGCACAGACAGAGACTGCTGAGAGACCCTGGCAGTACCGACTACACAGGCAATCGGAGAGACCCTGGCAGTTCCAACTGCATAGGCAGAGACTGCTGAGAGACCATGGCAGTACCAACTGCACAGGCAGAGACTGCTGAGAGACCCTGACAGTACAAACTACACAGACAGAGACTGCCGAGAGACCCTGACAGTACCAACTGCACAGACAGAGACTGCTGAAAGACCCTGGCAGTACCAACTGCACAGACAGAGACTGCTGACAGACCCTGGCAGTAACAACTGCACAGGCAGAGACTGCTGAGAGACCCTAACTGTACCAACTACACAGACAGAGACTCCTGAGACACCCTGGCAGTACCAACTGCACAGACAGAGACTGCTGAGAGACCCTGACAGTACCAACTGCACATGCAGAGACAGCTGAGAGACCCAGCCAGTACTAGCTCTACTGGCAGAGACTGTTGAGAGACCCTGGCAGTACCAACTGCACAGGCAGAGACTGCTGAGAGACCATGGCAGTACCAACTGCACAGACAGAGACTGCTGAGAGACCCTGACAGTACCAACTGCACAGACAGAGACTGCTTAGAGACCCTGGCAGAACCAACTGCACATGCAGAGACTGCTGAGAGACCCTGGCAGTACTAACTGCACCGGCAGAGACTGTTGAGAGACCTTGGCAGTAGCAACTGCACAGACAGAGACTGCTGAGAGACCCTGGCAGTATCAACTGCACATACACAGACTGCTGAGAGACCCTGACAGTACCAACTACACAGGCAGAGACTGCTGAGAGACCATGGCAGTACCAACTGCACAGACAGAGACTGCTGAGAGACCCTGGCAGTACCGACTACACAGGCAATCTGAGAGACCCTGGCAGTTCCAACTGCATAGGCAGAGACTGCTGAGAGACCATGGCAGTACCAACTACACAGACAGAGGTCTTGGCAGTGTGTGCCTGTACAGCTCGTATTGGCAGGGTCTCTCAGCAGTTTGTGCCTGTACAGTTGGTATTATTAGGGTCTTTCAGCAGTGTGTGCCTGTACAGCTGGTATTGGCAGGGTCTCTCAGCAGTGTGTGCCTGCACCGTTTGTATTGACAGGGTCTCTCAGACGTGTGTCCCTGTAAAGCTGGTATTGGCATGGTCTCTCAGCTGTGTATACCTGTGCAGCTGGTATTGGCAGGGTCTCTCAGCAGTGTGTGCCTGTACAGCTGGTATTGGCAGTGTCTCTCAGCAGTGTGTGCCTGTACAGCTGGTATTGGCAGGGTCTCTCAGCAGTGTGTGCCTGTACAGCTCGTATTGGCAGGGTCTCTCAGCAGTTTGTGCCTGTACAGTTGGTATTAGTAGGGTCTTTCAGCAGTGTGTGCCTGTACAGCTGGTATTGGCAGGGTCTCTCAGCAGTGTATGCCTGTACCGCTGGTATTGGCAGGGTCTCTCAGCAGTGTGTGCCTGTACCATTGGTATTGACAGAGTCTCTCAGCAGTGTGTGCCTGTACCATTTGTATTGACAGGGTCTCTCAGCAATGTATCCCTGTACAGCTGGTATTGGCAGGGTCTCTCAGCAGTGTGTGCCTGTACAGCTGGTATTGGCAGGGTCTCTCAGCAGTGTGTGCCTATACAGCTGTCATTGGCAGGGTCTTTCAGCAGTAGAGCTGGTATTGGCAGGGTCTCTCAGCAGTGTGTGCCTGCACCGTTTGTATTGACAGGATCTCTCAGCAGTTTTACCCTGTACAGCTGGTATTGACAGGGTCTCTCAGCAGTGTATGCCTGTACAGCTGGTATTGTCTCTCAGCAGTGTGTGCCTGTACAGCTCATTTTGGCAGGGTCTCTCAGCAGTGTGTGCCTGTACAGCTGGTATTGGCAGGGTCTCTCAGCAGTGTGTGCCTGTACAGCTGGTATTGGCAGGGTCTCTCAGCAGTGTGTGCCTGTACAGCTGGTATTGGCAGGGTCTCTCAGCAGTGTGTGCCTGTACAGCTGGTATTGGCAGGGTCTCTCAGCAGTGTGTGCCTGCACAGCTGGTATTGGCAGGGTCTCTCAGCAGTGTGTGCCTGTACGGCTGGCATTGGCAGGGTCTCTCAGCAGTGTGCCTGTACAGCTTGTATTAGCAGGGTCTCTCAGCAATGTGTCCCTGTACAGCTGGTATTGGCAGGGTCTCTCAGCAGTGTGTGCCTGTACAGCTGGTATTGGCAGGGTCTCTCAGCAGTACAGCTGGTATTGGCAGGGTCTCTCAGTAGTGTGTGCCTATACAGCTGGTATTGGCATGGTCTCTCAGCAGTGTGTGCCTGTACCTTTGGTATTGACAGAGTCTCTCAGCAGTGTGTGCCTGTACCATTTGTATTGACAGGGTCTCTCAGCAATGTGTCCCTGTACAGCTGGTATTGACAGGGTCTCTCAGCAGTGTGTGCCTGTACAGCTGGTATTGGCAGGGTCTCTCAGCAGTGTGTGCCTGTACAGCTGGTATTGGCAGGGTCTCTCAGCAGTACAGCT
The DNA here is from genome assembly GCF_027579735.1 of Bombina bombina. NCBI lineage: Eukaryota > Metazoa > Chordata > Amphibia > Anura > Bombinatoridae > Bombina > Bombina bombina. Next base: position 367,400,017 of record NC_069503.1, on the reverse strand, counting down.
GGTATTGGCAGGGTCTCTCAGCAGTGTGTGCCTGCACCGTTTGTAATAACAGGATCTCTCAGCAGTGTGTCCCTGTACACATGGTATTGACAGGGTCTCTCAGCACTGTATGCCTGTACAGCTGGTATTGTGTCTCAGCAGTGTGTGCCTGTACCATTGGTATTGACAGAGTCTCTCAGCAGTGTGTGCATTTACAGCTGGTATTGGCATGGTCTCTCAGCAGTGTGTGTCTGTAGAGCTCATATTGGCAGAGTCTCTCAGCAGTGTGTGCCTGTACAGCTGGTATTGGCAGGGTCTCTCAGCAGTGTGTGCCTGTACAACTCGTATTGGCAGGGTCTCTCAGCAGTTTGTGCCTGTACAGTTGGTATTGGCAGGGTCTCTCACCAGTGTGTGTCTGTACAGGTGGTATTGGCAGGGTCTCTCAGCAGTGTGTGCCTTAATAGCTGGTATTGACAGTGTCTCTCAGCAGTGTGTGCCTGTACAGCTGGTATTGACAGAGTCTCTCAGCAGCGTTTGTCTGTACAGTTGGTATTGGCAGGGTCTCTCAGCAGTGTGTGCCTGTACAGCTGGTATTGGCAGGGTCTCTCAGCAGTGTGTGCCTGTACCGTTGGTATTGACAGAGTCTCTCAGCAGTTTGTGCCTGTACAGATGGTATTGGCAGAGTCTCTCAGCAGTGTGTGCCTGTACCGTTTGTATTGACAGGGTCTCTCAGCAATGTGTCCCTGTACAGTTGGTATTGACAGAGTCTCTCAGCAGTGTGTGCCTGTACAGTTGGTATTGGCAGGGTCTCTCAACAGTGTGTGCCTGTACAGTTGGTATTGGCAGGTTTTCTCCGCAGTGTGTGCCTGTAAATTTGGTATTGGCAGGGTCTCTCAGCAGTGTGTGCCTGCAGAGCTGGTATTGGCAGGGTCTCTCAGCAGTGTGTGCCTGTCCAGCTGGTATTGGCAGGGTCTCTCAGCAGTGTGTGCCTGCACAGCTGGTATTGGCAGGGTCTCTCAGCAGTGTGTGCCTGTACGGCTGGTATTGGCAGGGTCTCTCAGCAGTGTGTCTGTACAGCTTGTATTAGCAGGGTCTCTCAGCAATGTGTCCCTGTACAGCTGGTATTGGCAGTGTCTCTCAGCAGTGTGTGCCTGTACAGCTGGTATTGGCAGGGTCTCTCAGCAGTGTGTGCCTGTACAGCTCGTATTGGCAGGGTCTCTCAGCAGTTTGTGCCTTTACAGTTGGTATTATTAGGGTCTTTCAGCAGCGTGTGCCTGTACAGCTGGTACTGGCAGGGTCTCTCAGCAGTGTGTGCCTGTACAGCTGGTATTGGCAGGGTCTCTCAGCAGTGTGTGCCTGCACCGTTTGTATTGACAGGGTGTAACAACCCAAATAATACAACTGAATTTTGTAGTTCAAACAGATACATTTAGCTGATGAAATGTCAGAGAAAAATAGTATTTCAAAATATGGTGTATGTTTCTTTAAATCATTACTATTGTTTAACTGAATCACAACAGTAATGCTTGCAAGAGGTTTTATGTATTGAGTTACAGGAAGGAATAACATATGCTTAATGTTATCCTAATTCCCTTTTACTCATATGAAGTAATAAATGAGTATGGCAGAAACATTTAATATATTATGTAGGCAGAAATGTAAAAGGTATTTTCAAGAAAAATCAAGTAAAAAATAATAAGCAAAAATATTCAATCTTCCAACTTGGAGGAATAGGGATTGTGTGGAGATACGGAAACTCCCGGTAACAAGCAATAGAAGAAGTCTGAGAGAACTCACAGTTAGTTTGGATGCAGGGACCGGTTGGAGCAGGCTGAACTATCTCGGCGTTAGCGTGGTGGCTGAGTGAGTGTTGGAGCGGCCGCCAGTGACGTCAGAGGAAGTTCTGTCGGGTAAGTTGCTGGAGATTTGCCAGCAAACAGCGGAGCAGCGCAACAGCAGAGTAACCTATGCACAGATTACGGAGTCACACTGGAATCAAAGGCTGAGCTGTAAGTAGCAGGAGGGTAGACTGAATGTAGTAACAAGGCTGACAATAGGATCAAGAGGAGCTGAGTATTGACAGGAGTCAACCAGCTAATACCAAGCAATGAAGCTATAGGCTTCATTGCTTATAAAGGGAAAAAACGAAAATGAGGCTAGAACAAGAGTTCAGAGCTTAAAGGAACAGTACTGTGACACAGGGTCTCTCAGACGTGTGTCCCTGTAAAGCTGGTATTGGCATGGTCTCTCAGCTGTTTATACCTGTACAGCTGGTATTGGCAGGGTCTCTCAGCAGTGTGTGCCTGTACAGCTGGTATTGGCAGTGTCTCTCAGCAGTGTGTGCCTGTACAGCTGGTATTGGCAGGGTCTCTCAGCAGTGTGTGCCTGTACAGCTCGTATTGGCAGGGTCTCTCAGCAGTTTGTGCCTGTACAGTTGATATTAGTAGGGTCTTTCAGCAGTGTGTGCCTGTACAGCTGGTATTGGCAGGGTCTCTCAGCAGTGTATGCCTGTACCGCTGGTATTGGCAGGGTCTCTCAGCAGTGTGTGCCTGTACTGTTGGTATTGACAGAGTCTCTCAGCAGTGTGTGCCTGTACCATTTGTATTGACAGGGTCTCTCAGCAATGTATCCCTGTACAGCTGGTATTGGCAGGGTCTCTCAGCAGTGTGTGCCTGTACAGCTGGTATTGGCAGGGTCTCTCAGCAGTGTGTGCCTGTACAGCTGTCATTGGCAGGGTCTCTCAGCAGTAGAGCTGGTATTGGCAGGGTCTCTCAGCAGTGTGTGCCTGCACCGTTTGTATTGACAGGATCTCTCAGCAGTGTGTCCCTGTACAGCTGGTTTTGACAGGGTCTCTCAGCAGTGTATGCCTGTACAGCTGGTATTGTCTCTCAGCAGTGTGTACCTGTACAGCTCATTTTGGCAGGGTCTCTCAGCAGTGTGTGCCTGTACAGCTGGTATTGGCAGGGTCTCTCAGCAGTGTGTGCCTGTACAGCTGGTATTGGCAGGGTCTCTCAGCAGTGTGTGCCTGTACAGCTGGTATTGGCAGGGTCTCTCAGCAGTGTGTGCCTGTACAGCTGGTTTTGGCAGGGTCTCTCAGCAGTGTGTGCCTGCACAGCTGGTATTGGCAGGGTCTCTCAGCAGTGTGTGCCTGTACGGCTGGTATTGGCATGGTATCTCAGCAGTGTGCCTGTACAGCTTGTATTAGCAGGGTCTCTCAGCAATGTGTCCCTGTACAGCTGGTATTGGCAGGGTCTCTCAGCAGTGTGTGCCTGTACAGCTGGTATTGGCAGGGTCTCTCAGCAGTGTGTGCCTGTACAGCTGGTATTGGCAGGGTCTCTCAGCAGTACAGCTGGTATTGGCAGGGTCTCTCAGCAGTGTGTGCCTGTACAGCTGGTATTGGCAGGGTCTCTCAGCAGTGTGTGCCTGTACAGCTGGTATTGGCAGGGTCTCTCAGCAGTGTGTGCCTGTACAGCTGGTTTTGGCAGGGTCTCTCAGCAGTGTGTGCCTGCACAGCTGGTATTGGCAGGGTCTCTCAGCAGTGTATGCCTGTACCGCTGGTATTGGCAGGGTCTCTCAGCAGTGTGTGCCTGTACTGTTGGTATTGACAGAGTCTCTCAGCAGTGTGTGCCTGTACCATTTGTATTGACAGGGTCTCTCAGCAATGTATCCCTGTACAGCTGGTATTGGCAGGGTCTCTCAGCAGTGTGTGCCTGTACAGCTGGTATTGGCAGGGTCTCTCAGCAGTGTGTGCCTGTACAGCTGTCATTGGCAGGGTCTCTCAGCAGTAGAGCTGGTATTGGCAGGGTCTCTCAGCAGTGTGTGCCTGCACCGTTTGTATTGACAGGATCTCTCAGCAGTGTGTCCCTGTACAGCTGGTTTTGACAGGGTCTCTCAGCAGTGTATGCCTGTACAGCTGGTATTGTCTCTCAGCAGTGTGTACCTGTACAGCTCATTTTGGCAGGGTCTCTCAGCAGTGTGTGCCTGTACAGCTGGTATTGGCAGGGTCTCTCAGCAGTGTGTGCCTGTACAGCTGGTATTGGCAGGGTCTCTCAGCAGTGTGTGCCTGTACAGCTGGTATTGGCAGGGTCTCTCAGCAGTGTGTGCCTGTACAGCTGGTTTTGGCAGGGTCTCTCAGCAGTGTGTGCCTGCACAGCTGGTATTGGCAGGGTCTCTCAGCAGTGTGTGCCTGTACGGCTGGTATTGGCATGGTATCTCAGCAGTGTGCCTGTACAGCTTGTATTAGCAGGGTCTCTCAGCAATGTGTCCCTGTACAGCTGGTATTGGCAGGGTCTCTCAGCAGTGTGTGCCTGTACAGCTGGTATTGGCAGGGTCTCTCAGCAGTGTGTGCCTGTACAGCTGGTATTGGCAGGGTCTCTCAGCAGTACAGCTGGTATTGGCAGGGTCTCTCAGTAGTGTGTGCCTATACAGCTGGTATTGGCATGGTCTCTCAGCAGTGTGTGCCTGTACCTTTGGTTTTGACAGAGTCTCTCAGCAGTGTGTGCCTGTACCGTTTGTATTGACAGGGTCTCTCAGCAATGTGTCCCTGTACAGCTGGTATTGGCAGGGTGTCTCAGCAGTGTGTGCCTGTACAGCTGGTATTGGCAGGGTCTCTCAGCAGTGTGTGCCTGTACAGCTGGTATTGTCAGGGTCTCTCAGCAGTACAGCTGGTATTGTCAGGGTCTCTCAGCAGTGTGTGCCTGCACCGTTTGTATTAACAGGATCTCTCAGCAGTGTGTCCCTGTACAGCTGGTATTGACAGGGTCTCTCAGCACTGTATGCCTGTACAGCTGGTATTGTCTCTCAGCAGTGTGTGCCTGTACCATTGGTATTGACAGAGTCTCTCAGCAGTGTGTGCATTTACAGCTGGTATTGGCATGGTCTCTCAGCAGTGTGTGTCTGTAGAGCTCATATTGGCAGGGTCTCTCAGCAGTGTGTGCCTGTACAGCTGGTATTGGCAGGGTCTCTCAGCAGTGTGTGCCTGTACAGCTCGTATTGGCAGGGTCTCTCAGCAGTTTGTGCCTGTACAGTTGGTATTGGCAGGGTCTCTCAGCAGTGTGTGCCTGTACAGCTGGTATTGCAGGGTCTCTCAGCAGTGTGTGCCTTAATAGCTGGTATTGACAGTGTCTCTCAGCAGTGTGTGCCTGTACAGCTGGTATTGACAGAGTCTCTCAGCAGTGTTTGCCTGTACAGTTGGTATTGGCAGGATCTCTCAGCAGTGTGTGCCTGTACAGCTGGTATTGGCAGGGTCTCTCAGCAGTGTGTGCCTGTACAGCTGATATTGTCTCTCAACAGTGTGTACCTGTACAGCTCATTTTGGCAGGGTCTCTCAGCAGTGTGTGCCTGTACAGCTGGTATCGGCAGGGTCTCTCAGCAGTGTGTGCCTGTACAGCTGGTATTGGCAGGGTCTCTCAGCAGTGTGTGCCTGTACATCTGGTATTGGCAGGGTCTCTCAGCAGTGTGTGCCTGTACAGCTGGTATTGGCAGGGTCTCTCAGCAGTGTGTGCCTGCACAGCTGGTATTGGCAGGGTCTCTCAGCAGTGTGTGCCTGTACGGCTGGTATTGGCAGGGTCTCTCAGCAGTGTGCCTGTACAGCTTGTATTAGCAGGGTCTCTCAGCAATGTGTCCCTGTACAGCTGGTATTGGCAGTGTCTCTCAGCAGTGTGTACCTGTACAGCTGGTATTGGCAGGGTCTCTCCGCAGTGTGTGCCTGTACAGCTCGTATTGGCAGGGTCTCTCAGCAGTTTGTGCCTGTACAGTTGGTATTATTAGGGTCTTTCAGCAGTGTGTGCCTGTACAGCTGGTACTGGCAGGGTCTCTCAGCAGTGTGCCTGTACAGCTGGTATTGGCAGGGTCTCTCAGCAGTGTGTGCCTGCACCGTTTGTATTGACAGGGTCTCTCAGACGTGTGTCCCTGTAAAGCTGGAATTGGCATGGTCTCTCAGCTGTTTATACCTGTACAGCTAGTATTGGCAGGGTCTCTCAGCAGTGTGTGCCTGTACAGCTGGTATTGGCAGTGTCTCTCAGCAGTGTGTGCCTGTACAGCTGGTATTGGCAGGGTCTCTCAGCAGTGTGTGCCTGTACAGCTCGTATTGGCAGGGTCTCTCAGCAGTTTGTGCCTGTACAGTTGGTATTAGTAGGGTCTTTCAGCAGTGCGTGCCTGTACAGCTGGTATTGGCAGGGTCTCTCAGCAGTGTATGCCTGTACCGCTGGTATTGGCAGGGTCTCTCAGCAGTGTGTGCCTGTACCGTTGGTATTGATAGAGTCTCTCAGCAGTGTGTGCCTGTACCATTTGTATTGACAGGGTCTCTCAGCAATGTATCCCTGTACAGCTGGTATTGGCAGGGTCTCTAAGCAGTGTGTGCCCGTACAGCTGGTATTGGCAGGGTCTCTCAGCAGTGTGTGCCTGTACAGCTGTCATTGGCAGGGTCTCTCAGCAGTAGAGCTGGTATTGGCAGGGTCTCTCAGCAGTGTGTGCCTGCACCGTTTGTATTGACAGGATCTCTCAGCAGTGTGTCCCTGTACAGCTGGTATTGGCAGGGTCTCTCAGCAGTGTGTGCAGCTGGTATTGTTTCTCAGCAGTGTGTACCTGTACAGCTTGTATTGGCAGGGTCTCTCAACAGTGTGCCTGTACAGCTTGTATTGGCAGGGTCTCTCAGCAGTGTGTGCCTGTACCATTTGTATTGACAGGGTCTCTCAGCAGTGTGTCCCTGTACAGCTGGTATTGGCAGGGTCTCTCAGCAGTGTGTGCCTGTACAGCTGGTATTGGCAGGGTCTCTCAGCAGTGTGTGCCTGCACCGTTTGTATTGACATAGTCTCTCAGCCGTGTGTCCCTGTACAGCTGGTATTGGCATGGTCTCTCAGCAGTGTGTGCCTGTACTGTTGGTATTGGCAGGGTCTCTCAGCAGTGTGTCCCTGTACAGCTGGTATTGGCAGGGTCTCTCAGCAGTGTGTGCCTGTACAGCTTGTATTGGCAGGGTCTCTCAGCAGTGTGTGCATGCACTGTTTGTATTGACATGGTCTCTCAGCAGTGTATGCCTGTACAGCTGGTATTGGCATGGTCTCTCAGCAGTGTATGCCTGTACTGCTGGTATTGGCAGGGTCTCTCAGCAGTGTGTGTCTGTACAGCTGGTATTGGCAGTGTCTTTCAGCAGTGTGTGCCTGTATCGTTGGTATTGACAGAGTCTCTCAGCAGTGTGTGCCTGTACAGCTGGTATTGGCAGGGTCTCTCAGCAGTGTGTGCCTGTACAGCTGGTATTGGCAGGGTCTCTCAGCAGTGTGTGCCTTTACAGCTCGTATTGGTAGGGTCTCTCAGACGTGTGTCCCTGTAAAGCTGGTATTGGCATGGTCTCTCAGCTGTGTATACCTGTACAGTTGGTATTGGCAGGGTCTCTCAGCAGTGTGTGCCTGTACAGCTGGTATTGGCAGTGTCTCTCAGCAGTGTGTGCCTTTACAGCTGGTATTGGCAGGGTCTCTCAGCAGTGTGTGCCTGTACAGCTCGTATTGGCAGGGTCTCTCAGCAGTTTGTCCCTGTACAGTTGGTATTAGTAGGGTCTTTCAGCAGTTTGTGCCTGTACAGTTGGTATTGGCAGGTTCTCTCAGCAGTGTGTGCCTGTACAGCTGGAATTGTCAGAGTCTCTCATCAGTTTGTGCCTTTACAGATGGTATTGGCAGGGTCTCCCAGCAGTTTGTGCCTGTACAGTTGGTATTGGCAAGTTCTCTCAGCAGTGTGTGCCTCTACAGCTCGTATTGGCTGGGTTTCTCAGCAGTGTGTGCCTGTACAGATGGTATTGGCAGGGTCTCTCAGCAGTGTACAGCTGCTAGTACCTACAATGGCGGATACTAGTTATAGGGGGAGGGTAAGAGAGCAGTTTGGCAGGGATCAGGGAGGTGGGAGGGAATCCTACACTGCAGAAAAAAATATATTAAAAGAAAAACCTGAAACTTCACTTTGGCAGACTGTCTGCCAGTACCTAAATGGTGGTGACCAGAGAAGGGTGAGGGAGGGAAGAGAGCTGTTTAGGAGGGATCAGGTAGGGATCAGGGGGTGGGAGGTGTCAGGTGTGAGGGTAATATCTACTCTACAGCTAAACTTAACCTTGCAAGCTACCTGAGTAACCCTTTACTTCCAGGAATTTCAGAAGTGTGGTACGCAGCTGCAATTAGTGGCATTCTAATTACCAAAAGGCAATGGCATCCCAGAGAAGCTTTTACAGCCATTAGTGTTTTGACTGCATACACAATATGTAAATAATTTAAGTGAGAACCCCAAAGTTTGTGAAAAAGAACAATTTTTTACATTTTATGGCATTTGGCAGCAAAACAGTGGCATGAAATATACTAAAATGGACCTAGATCAAGTTGTCTACTAAAAATATATATAGTAGACATATATGCTCTATTTTCTCTTTACTGCTTTTCTTAAGGGATTAAATGCCTATCAGTTGTTACCAGCAGAAAGGGACTGCTGGTCAGGGTGCCAAACAACACTTCCCCATTGAGGTTTTCTGTATCTCAGCCTCTCGAACTGAGAAAATCCAGAAATGGAGGATAAATCAAGACAGGTATGGACTAACTGAGGCTAGCCTTACTAGGCATACCTAGGTCCATGTCCTAACCATTAAGAAAAAAGGTGGCGGGCCGCTATCTTGTCAACAGGGGAGGGTGGGAGGGAAAAACCTCTCTGCTCCAGGATCCAGGAAGAAGAAGGCCAGGAAGCTGTGCTGATCACTTTTAAGGTAAGGAAGGGGAGCTCCTCCCCACACTAGCAACAATGTTGCAGCTAGATCCAAGACTGCCCTCTTCTCCTATCTCACTCCTTCCAACATTAACCCTTAGCTTGTTTCAGTCCCATGCTGGTCCCTCCACTGCCTTAAGGGATTAAATGCCTATCAGTTGTTACCAGCAGAAAGGGACAAAACGTAACTTAACCTTTAAATAACTTAACTCTAAGTAATAAATAAGACACAAACACTGATTGTGGGTACATTTTTGACCATCACGGGTCAAAACATTTATTAAATAACTTCTATAACTGAACCGACAGGCAAGATGGCGGCAAGAACTTATCACTAAACATGACCCAGCGCTGCTGGAGGTAAACGGCCCAAAACGGAAACTGCAGCAGAGAAGCTCTCTGCTCAAGGAAATGCTACTGAGGGGTGTCAAGCTTTTGTGACTCACCCACAAGGGGAAGGAGGGGCACCCCACATGCACTTGGGGTCATCCACCCCTCCTACTTTCAGATTGATCATCGTTCACCCTTTTTCGCCCTTTCCTATGCAACAGGGCCTCTACCTCCCACCACAAGATAGCATGAATATGATACACTTGCCGCCACCCTAACCAACCACAATCTGCTTATAGGCGGGTTACTATAGAATTCCTAATATCCGCAATAAAGATATCTAGGGCTACCTTCTCTAGGTGAACCCTATTCCTCCTATAGTACTGCAGCTTGTCGGCCATGATAGAATCGTATTTAATAACGAATCCACCCACCGCCATGACGGTCTTGCCTACTGAGGCATTTATCTTTTTCCGCACCCTATAGGCTGCGCTGTGACTAGCCATGTGTCGCCATTCCAGTCTGAGAATAATATTGGACCACCCTATTTTGACATTCGGGATTCTAGTCCTAATCCATGCAATCCCAAGCCTGCATGATTTTTTTATCAATTCTAACACTGGAATGGCGCCCACATCGTTACCCCCAAGGTGGATGATCAATATGTGAGGCTTACCCCAGCGTACCAGGGCCTCAGATATAAGGGGAGGGCTAACCTAGGCCAACACATACCCCTTTCCCCTAACCATCTAACTGATGCCTTATGGGAAGAGAACCCCAGGGATTGACCCCCGGGCAGGGATAATCAACGGATGCAGGCCTAATGCACATACGAGTGCCCCACGATCCGCACCCTCTTGGCGCCTTGGGATGTTACTGCAATGACAAACAGTGTAAAAAACACAAACAAGGCAGATGTTTTAACATTAAACAACTGGGCGAACATAACCCCTGTAGCTATTAGAATGCCATCTACCCAAATGCCGAATGGCTTCTGCCGAGGAGCCTATCAGCACAGCATTAGTCACGGCCCCATGCGAAAGGAGTGGGAAGCTATCCTAGTTATGTCTAAACCAGCTGCTGCCACCGCTTTTGCTAAGACCTTGCGAAACTGGTAGATGGATAACGTGTACCCATTAGCATGCATTAATAGAGACCCCGGTTTGGCGGGTCTACATTCCCAGAATTGGGTAAGGGAAGATACTGGGCAACACATCTCCGATGTTTTGGGCATAGAAATCCAAACCCCTTTACCCTACTGATCTGTTTTCGACCCTGGCAGATACAATAACAGAGAATCCGTTGAAAACCGTAAATGATCAGCCAACAGGCCCTTGTCAACTTGTGTTTTAGAAGGGGATACTAACTCGCCTACCCTAAGGGCTGCGGAATAAGCAAGGACGAAAGCTGTATGAAATAACAAAAACTCGTATTGCATAGTGCAAACCTGCCCTAAAGCCTCGACCAGCTGCTCAAGCCGGGCTAGGGTACTGGGCTCTCTAGGGTCCTTGTGCTGGGGTTGCAATCTTCCCCACCCTTTTACTACCTGCCACACAAAGAAGGCGCTAGTCGGGTCAGGCATGCCCATGGTGCGAAAGAAGAATGACAATGCCGCTAGCCGAGAGCGTATAGCTCCATGATGAACCCCCGACTGCCTAAGACTCACCAGCCAGTCACACAGTGTAACTTTTGATGCCTCACCACTTCCAAAGTCTGATGTTGACAGAATTGTTCTCATTCATCCCACAAGCTCACATATGAGCGCCAAGTGGATGGGGCTAAAGAAGGGAGCAGGGATATCCATGACTTAGAAGCTGCCAAAGAAAACCAGGACAGGGTAAACCTTCCGGAGCAGGAGCAGCATTAGGTGCAAGACGTCTAAAAGTCACCCAGTCAAATCTTGATAGAGCATCAGCAAGGACATTATTAACCCCACGGACAAGTTGAGCCTGGAAATGAACAGTAAGCTCTAGACAGCGCAACACCTGGTGTCTCAGCAGGCAAACCACCACAGCAGAAGTCGCTGAGAGATTGTTTACCACATGAACAACACTGAAGCTGTCGTCCAGAAAACCTCAACTATCGGGAAGAGTTCTAATAGGGTGAGGTTTCGAGTCAAACCCCTCTTTTTCCAGTCTGAAGGCCAAGGACCTGCAGACCAACCATAGTCCTTGAAAATAAGCCCCGTATCCTTTAGACCCAGCTGCATCTGTAAATAAATGTAATAATTGGCTAGATGTAGGGAGCGAGCGCTAAAGACAGATGCCGTTAAAATTCCTCAAGAAGTCTTCCCACACCCGCAAATTGGCCCTCATGCCATCAGTCATCCTGATTCTCTTTGACGGCGTGGAAGGGCCCTTTAGTTTACTTTCCAACTTTCTGTTGAAAACCCTCCCCATGGGGATAACTCTACCCGCAAAATTAAGGAAGCATAGCAAGGATTAAAGTTGGTGGAGGGCAATATAATGACTAGCAGAAGTTGAGTAGACTGCTAGTAATATGGATTGGACTTTGTCGGGAGGTAACCTGCACAACATCGCCTCCATGTCTATTTGAATACCCAAAAATGTGAGACAAGTGCAAGGACCCTCAGACTTATCTTCGGCCAGGGGGACCCCAAATTGCGACATAAGATCTCTCATGATCTGCATGAGTAGCTTGCAATCCTGCAAATCCTTTCTTCCTACTAGGAGAAAGTCATCAAGGTAGTGTGCTATGAAATCACCGCTCACCCGCTGGTTGACTGCCCAATGCAGGAAAGTACTAAATGTCTCAAAAAGAGCACATGAAAGGGCACAACCCATAGGAAGGCAACGATCCACATAGTAACCGCCTTCAAACTTAATTCCCATAAGGTGAAAGGCTGCTGGATTTAGCGGCAACAAATGGAAGGCAGCCTCAATATCTAATTTCGCCAGTAAGGCCCCTCTAACAGCCGACCTCACCAACTCAAGGGCACTATTGAATGATTGGTACTTCACGGAGCTCAGATCTGGGTTAATAGCATCATTAACAGAAGTGCCCCCGGGGTGAGAAAGATGTTGGATTAAACTAAATTTACCGGCTTCCTTCTTTGGGACAACCCCCAAAGGAGACACCACTAAATTTGGGAGGGGGATGGAAGGAAAAGGGGGGCCAACAATCCTTCCCAAACTAATTTCCTTGGTCAGTTTGGACCTAACGACCTGTGGAAACTGATAAGCAGATTTTAAGTTTCTAAGGCAAGAGGCCTCCTTTATACCCTGAATTATTGGAATATGAAAGCCATACGAAAAAAACCCGTCGAACAACAACCTTGCGGTGTGACGGCCTGGGTAATGGCGCAGCCAAGGCTCAAGAGCGTGAACCCTCACTGGGGTTGGTGCCCTTTGTAACAGTCGTGAATCTGTTTGTGCCTCTACCCGTTGGAACTTCCTTTTTCTTAGGGCATTCATTTCCGGGGTGAGAGCCCCCGCAGAACTTACAGGAATGACAAAAGGTGCATGAGGTACCCCTATCACATTTGCCCTCTTGAAATGCCCAACAGGCACCCCCTTTACGTTTACCCTTTGGGGAATAAAAGGACTGCCCAGGGGCCCCAGTGGATGTGGAGGAGGGAGCATGAGAGCCCAGATGCTGCCAGAGGTGGGTGTCTGTGGTGTCAAAAGTGAGCACCGGATTCCCAGCCATCATCTGTCTGAACTCCGAATCATAATCCCTCCACGCCCCATCACCATACCTTCTCTGTATCCAGTGTATGTTATCTGTATATTTCAAGATAGCATGGCACTGACTGGGGTATTTTTCTAAATAGCATGAAGAGTACACTCTGAAACAAATAAGCCATTCATCAAAAGTTTCCGGGTGCTTGAACCTTTTAGGACCAGTGCCATCAGCACTCTTTTCTTTCTGTCTGTAAGCTTCTGCCGAAAGCTTGAAGACATTAACATATTTACCTTGCTGAATTTTCTTGACTGTTTTAGGTTTCAAGTGTCCATGCAAGGAAGGTGTGTAGTGGGCAATGAATCACCGTGTAAGGCAACCTTTTGCTCTGAAATGAGGCTAGGTAAAGGGCGCTCAACTATTTGGCCTGATGTTTCTGGGGAATGTTCCATTAATGATAATTGCTGCTGCTGCTGACTTGCTCTTTTAAAAGTACCCCCTTGGAATTCCTGCCACATCCTTTTAACCATTGAAAACATACGTTTTTGGCCCTTAGTTTTAAGCCCCAGTGAAGTGTCTGATTCTGTTAGTGATAATTCTGACATGTCAGGTCGGTCATGTATAAATGCCCTTGTCTTACCATCCACAGATGATGCCACTGCCTGACTTGTGCCCGCCACTGGGTTGTCTCTCCCTGGTTTGCTACTTGTTGTCTGGAGAGTTGATGCCGCTGTTCCTGAATCATCCTGTTTTCCTAATGGATTAGGTGCCTGGATCTGAATACTTGCTGGACCAGGGACCACAGACAAAACTGGATCAACTGTAGCCGTACCCTGCAAAATAGATAACATTTTGCGAGCATAACAAACACTAGTAGTTGAAGGATTAGCGTTTCCTATTCTCAAAGCCTCATCCCAGTTATATTAGTATGTGGCCCCAAACTAAGATTATCCATAGATAGATTGATACCATCCCTAACGTTAATGGGAGTGTTCTGAACATTCATACAATCAATGCCATTAGACCCTGCTGCACAGGCCAATGTGGCCGTATTGTGTTGCACATTCACACTATCAGGTGCAGTGTTAACAGATGCATTCGAGAAAGCCCGTAATTAGGGTGAAACTGGTAGAATCTGTGATTACCTCTGAATAGCCAGGTGGATTGTCGCTGTCTGTTGGGATTGTGCAGCCTGAAGTTCCATATGTGAGAAAGGACGGCTAGAAACTACCCACAAACGAAGTCAGGAACAAAAACCTGTGAAAGGAAAAGATTGCAAATACATATTCCCTTGCGTACATTAAGTACTAAGTGCAGGGAAAGGAGTCCAGAATAAACTTGCGCAAGTTCAAAAATATCGAAGGAAGGATATATTTAACTGCTCGGTTGCCAGAGCGGTAGAATAAGCTGAAGTCCTTGGGAGGAAACCGCCTATCAGAAGGGTAAGAATACCTGCATAGCAGGACACCAACGAAGTCTACCAAAGGTACGGTGCTTTCAATTTAAGACTGTCAGTATTTGAAAAGACGTTATAACCAGTTATACTTCTCTGTGTAGTGAGTTGGAGAAACAAATAAGATAAAAAGTAGTTGGCCACTACTGTTTTCTACTGCTTCAACATAGCGCATCAGGAGAGATTTTGTTGCAAACTGTGTCACTCTTACTAGTCGTGCACCATTCATTCCCTTTATCCTTTTGATGCAGCCTAGCCTTATATAACTGCGTATATGCCTTTTGGCCACCCTTAGCAAGTACCCCTTTAGCCACTTTATAGCGAGTGGTACCTCCAGATTGGTGTGACACATTTACTCCGGGACGTTTCCCATTTGCTGCACTACTGCCTGAGGCCCCGCACCCCCGAATCACAACTCTTGCATTGCCCCTTTTTTGTAAGTTTTTTGGCCCTCCAATTGCTCCTAAGGAGATCGGCAATCGTTCCCCTACCTGTGTCCTCTCATGGTGCTCACCTGCATTGTGTGCGAGAGGACCTGGTCGAATGCCTCCATCTCCTTCAGTGTCTGGGCGCGAATGCGGAAGTATGACGTCACCGGAAGGGGCTAAACTTCCTCCGCCCACTTCCGAAAATGCAGACGAGGACGCCGCTTGGAGGGGAGTTCCCGGAGGAGCCATGACCGCCGCCAGGGATGTGAGAAAGGATGAAATCACTGAAGCTGCTGATGGAGGGATCGCGGAGGACAAGGAAGCCACCGATGCTGCCAGTAAGTTAACGGGGGCTAACGCAGGCACCACGAGACCAGGCCCTATGCCCAACACCATGATTGCCGCACTAGCCAACTATTCATGCTGACTGAGATCTTGAGTTTGCAGGGCTACCACTGAAGCACCAATGTCTTGGGCCTGGCTAGGGGGATAATTAACAATGCAAGGGACAGGGGAATCCGCGCCCACCACCGCTGCTCCCGAAGTAGGCCCCGGCCTAGCTAAGCCATGCTGACAAGGAGTTTGAGTATGCGGGGCCCCCACTGAACCACCAATATTTTTGCCCTTATCCCCCATAGTGTAAGAAGGGCCAGGAGGATCATTAACGATATAAGGGGCAGGGAAACCCACGGGCACCGCCATTGTTTTTAAAGTAGGCTGCGGTCTAGCTAATGGAGTTTGTAACAACAGTGGGGATTGAGGCTGTTCTTGGCAAACCTCCCGAGGCCCTTGAACTATGCTTGATGCAGTCGCAAGGCCTCTGGATCCACTAGAGGCCTCCTCTCTAGAAGGCCTGGCCATTGCCTCTGTGGCATAGGCCGAATCAGTGCAATCACTGACCGCATGTACCTAAGCCACTGTTATATTTGGTTGGTGAATAGTGTGAGCCCCCTATGTGATGCATCCACTGAATATGTGTATTGTGTTGCTGGGACAAAATCATCTAACTCCTCAATGTCATCCATGTCACTTATCTGTTTTCCTTTTCCAGGTTTTGAGAAAGTCAGGGACTGGAATCGTTTTGGAGGAAGTCTGGTTCTTCTTGGATGCTGCATATAGAAGTTTGAATTCACTGCAGAAACAAAGAAAACTTCTCTGCTCCAGGATCCAGGAAGAAGAGGGCCAGGAAGCTGTGCTGATCACTTTTAAGGTAAGGAAGGGGAGCTCCTCCCCACACTAGCAACAATGTTGCAGCTATACCCAAGACTGCCCTCTTCTCATATCTCACTCCTTCCAGCATTAACCCTTAGCTTGTTTCAGTCCCATGCTGGTCCCTCCACTGCCTTTTTTTCTCCTTTTTCTTGGCCATATGTATGACTAAGGAATAATGGGAAAGTAGGAGTGTTTAAAACTCTATTGTAAAGGGTGTTTTGCCTCCTCCTACACTACAAACCACTACTTTTTGAAAAAATAATATGTAAAAATTCAGGGTTTTTTTGATGGTGAAGACTGGAATTCCATTAATAATGCATATATAGTATTTTGGACAGGAATCTTGAGCATCTTGAGCTCCCCTTGGAAGCCAGAGAGTTCTGGAATTGCTTTCTCTAGCATCCAAGTTGTTAATAGGAGTTTTCAGCTCCATTGGCAATGTAGACTATGGCCACAATCTAGATTTAACATGTTTATTTTAATATTTTGTGGAAAAAAACTCACTGCAATGCTGCAACTTCCTAATCGTGTAATTCAAAATTGCCCCATCACATCCATGAGTTGTTAGCGACTCTTTATTGTAATCTTAGAAGCCGCATCTATCTTATAATTGTTCACCTCTTGGCGCATAGACCGAGCTTCATTTTTAACCCCTTCACGCCTTAAGGATATTCCATGCCATCCTTACAGTGCTGGGCTTTTATGCCGTTAGGATGACATGGAACTTCCTACCATATACAGTGTTCTGCAGCTTCACCTTTTGACGAAGTGAAGATTCGGCCTGAGGGGCATGTCTAGTAGCGTATGCAGTCCCCCATGATCCAATCCTGGCCTTGAAATAACGTGATCGATTTGACAATTTCCTGATTTCAATTCTAATAATACCTTTTACATGAACACTTGAAAAAAGAAAAAAAGAAACACAAGCCAATCTTGATAGCTTTGAAACTGTGACCAGTAGATCAGATACTTTACTGGAGCAATAGAGTGTTTATGATTTCTACATGTTTGGTGTTAGTGTAGGGGATATGCAAATATTTTACACTTGCAAATATATTCACTAATTGTGTTGCAAGCATGTTTCTGAAGTTGTGAGGTTGTCATTGTTATAACCACTGAGCAATAGGTTTCCTTTCATGTGTAAGATTTAATGTATTGGGCTCTTATTGCACCTTTAGATGTTAATACCAGGAACACCTAGTACTGAATCTGTAGAAAATATTTGTGATGCGCAGATAAGTAAATTTAAACAAGTTATCGCCTACCAAGCAAATCCTCAAACTTGATACGCAGTTGACAGTGGCACAGCCACATGATGTCTGAGGTGACACTGTGGTAATGGGCAAATTGAAGCAACATCATTATAGAAGCTTTCAGTTTTGATAAACCAGTGAAAATACAGTATGGAACTGTGATAACAAATTTTATACATCTGAAACATACTATGCAAATATTTATTAATGGACCACTCAACACAGCTAGATCTCATATCAGTCAAATTAAATTTAAAGGGACATTCCGGTGAAAATTGAAATGCACACTGATGAATTATATCTTCGGATAGAAAAATATTTACAATATAAATACATTGGCAAAATTGCTTCTAGTTTAAGTTATCAATTTTTTAGTGTTCACATTTTCTCTGCACATAGGGTTTCCAGCTCTCTTCCACAAAAATACTAGACAATCTGCCAGTGACTGCTCACAATTATAGGTGGGGTCACACAATGCCCCCCCCCCAACAAAAAGCTCTATCTTAGACCTCACTCTTGATCCCATCATGCATAGTTTTTCACAACTGAGCAGTTATTTTACCCCTTGGCTGCCAGTAACCTACAAATAAATAATATTACCTTTTAGCTGACTGTAACAAACCTAAACAGAAGTGATTTGACTCCCTTGACTGTCCCTCTTTCTGCTCCATTTTTGTAATATATTAAAGAATGTATTATTATTATTATTATTATTACTATCAGGTATTTGTAGAGCACCAACAGGTTCCGCAGTGCTATGAACATAGGTGGTATATAAAAAACTATTACAGGGATCAAATGGGTAGAGGGTTCTTCTAAGAATTGCACTGTTGTAGTTGGCTCTTATGAAGGTGGACTACAAACAGCTGGGCTCATAGGCTTACATGCTATGGGGTTTAAGGGGACAGCAGTGGAGATAGGAAGGTTAATATAGGTTGTATGCATCCCTGAATTGTAGAGTCTTCAGGGAGCACTTGAAGCTTTTAAAACTAGGGGAGAGTCTTGTGGAGCGAGGCAGAGAGTTCCATAAGATGGGAGCCAGTCTGGAGAAATCTTGTAAATGGGAATGTGAGGAGGTAACAAGAGAGGAGGAGAGTAGGAGATCATGAGCAGAGCGAAGGGGATGGGAGGGAGAGTATCTGGAGACAAGGTCTGAGATGTAGGGGGGAGCAATGCAATTGAGGGCTTTGTGTGTCAGAGTGATAATTTTGTGTTTATTCCTGGAGGCAAGAGGAAGCCAGTTGGCAGAGAGGTGCGGCAGATAAAGAGTGACATGTAAGAAAGATGAGCCTGGCAGAGGCATTCATTATGGATTGTAAAGGAGCTAGGTGGTGACTGGGGAGACCAGAGAGGATGGAGTTGCAGTAGTCGAGGTGGGAAACAAGTTGTGTCTTGTGTAAGGAAATGTCTAATTTTAGCAATGTTTTTAAGGTGGAAGCGGAAGGCTTTAGCCAAGGACTGAATGTGAGGAGTGAAAGAAAGATCTGAGTCAAGTGTGACCCCAAGACATCAGCATGTGAGGTTGGGGTAATGATGGAGTTATCAACAGTTATAGAGACATGGGGGGTGGATATTTTGGAAGAAGGAAAATAAGGAGTTCAGTTTTGGAGAGATTTAGCTTGAGGTAGTGAGAGGACATCCAAGATGAGATATGAGAGAGACAGTTAGTGACACAGGTTAGCAAGAAAGGAAATAGTTCTGATGCAAAGAGGTAGATTTTGGTATCATCAGCATACAAATGATAATGAAACCTGTGTAACTTTATTAAGGAACCTAAAGAGGACGTGTAGATTGAGAAGAGAAGGGGAGCCTTGTGGTACCCCAACAGAAAGAGGAAATGGGGCAGAGGATGCCCCAGAGAAGGATACACTAAAGGTACGGTTAGACAGATAGGAAGAGAACCAAGAGAGAGCTGTGTCGCAAATGTCGAAGGATTGGAGGGTATGGAACAAAAGAGGGTGGTCGACAGTATCAAAGGCTGCAGACAGATCAAGGAGGATAAGTAGAGAGAATTGACCTTTGGATTTTGCTGTAAGTATTTTGTTGGTAACCTTAACAATTGCTGTCTCTGTTGAGTGAAGGGGGTGATATCCAGATTGCAGTTGATCAAGGAGGGAGTTTAATGTAAGGAAATGGGATAGACGTGCATATACTAGCTTTTCAAGAAGCTTTGAGGCAAGAGGTAGTAGGGAAATAGGGCGGTAGTTGAATGGGGAGGTTGTATCGAAGGAAGGTTTTTTGAAGGAAGGTTTTTTTCGAACAAAAGAGGGTGGTCGACAGTATCAAAGGCTGCAGACAGATCAAGGAGGATAAGTAGAGAGAAGTGACCTTTGGATTTTGCTGTAAGTATTTTGTTGGTAACCTTAACAATTGCTGCCTCTGTTGAGTGAAGGGGGTGATATCCAGATTGCAGTTGATCAAGGAGGGAGTTTAATGTAAGGAAATGGGATAGACGTGCATATACTAGCTTTTCAAGAAGCTTTGAGGCAAGAGGTAGTAGGGAAATAGGGCGGTAGTTGAATGGGGAGGTTGGATCGAAGGAAGGTTTTTTGAGGATAGGTGTGACTAATGCATGTTTAAGAGATATTGGAACTATACCAGTGCTGAGGGAGAGGTTAAATATGTGTGTATAGGGTTAAGGGTAGAGGAGAGGTGATCAGAACTCCCAGAGGTCTTTTTCATTTAGCTAAAACTCAGTGGCTTTAAAAAGTGCTGGTTTATTTTTTATGGAGTTATGAAGTTTAACATTTCTTAAATGGGAAGATGTAGCATTTTTTCAGCTGTGCCTGTTTGAACATGTGAAAGGCCACAAAAGATGACACTTTGTTTTCTAGGGTCTGTTATCCAACAAGGGCTGTAATCAAAGGTGGGCAACTGGTGATCCTGGGCCTCAAGGGGCCCTCAAAAGCATCTCAAGTGATCCTTCAAAGCATATATTGTATGTTAATGCTCATCACCTACAGGAAGTTTACTCACAAAGCCATAATTTTACTCTATTTTACCTTAAAAAAAATCCACAAACTTTCTGTATACAGCCTATTAAGTTTGTTTTCTGAAATAAATTAGGTGCAGAGTGAAATTATTTAAAGTGACATTAAAGTTATTTGAAATGTGGAATTTTTTTAATTTCAGTTCTTTAATTTGCTGGATTGCATGAACAGCTTTAATATAAGATGAAGATAGCTTGTACCCAGTAACCAGTATGTATTTATTTTATTATGTCAGCAATATTAGTATATACATTTAAAAATAGACAATCTATTTAAAATAATTTAAAACTTGTTTTCAATAAAATATTAGGAAATGGCTCTTTAAAACAACTTCTTAAATTTTTTTAATGATGAAGCCTCAAACTTTACTAAAACTTATAGGCCTAGATTATAAATTGAGCGCTATTGATAGCGCAGGGGGGCTATTTGCATATTGCGACCTTGTGCTAAGAATAGTACATGTTCTGGTGTTACAAGTCAATGGTAAAAGATGTTAATGGGGCCAACATTTTTTTAGTACTTCCTATACTTTCAATGGATAGTGTAGGATGGGCTATCATCACTCATATTATACACACACAGATACATATATATTTATTATAAAATAGGGGTTTATTATTAATAAAAATGTTTAAGCATTGAGTTAAAGGGATATGATATAGGTGTTGGACTTGGAAGGGCTCAAAAGTGTGTATGTGTGTTTGTAGATATACAGTATATTTATGCATATATGTGTGTACATATGTACAGTATGCGTGTGCACACACACATTCACACACACACACACATATATATATATATATATATATATATACAGGTAGGCCTCAGTTTACGCCAGGGTTAGGTTCCAGAAGGAATGGTTGTAAATCAAAACCGTTGTAAATAGAAAACCAGTTTATAATGTAAGTCAATGGGAAGTGAGGGAGTTAGGTTCCAGGCCCCTCTCAAAATTGGCATAAGTAACACCTAATACATTATTATTAAAGCTTTGAAATGAAGACTTTAAATGCTAAACAGCATTATAAACCTAATACAATAATCACACAACACAGAATATATAATTAAACTAAGTTAAATTAACAAAAACATTTGCTAAACAGCATTATAAACCTAATAAAATAATCACACAACACAGACTTTACTTGCATTTTTCTGCAAACAGTTCTTTCTATGCATTCAAATCTGGACTGATTTATAGACAGTAGGATTTTGTTCCTTTGCAAGCTGCTCGATAGCTCAGGTCTGGTTAAACTGATTTATTTCAGCTTGCTTGGCTTGCATATCTTTGCTGCAACACAAGCGGACAGCTCCACCTATTGGCTATTTTAATCAATACACTGCTTCTTAATGCTTTTCAATAGCAGTCACATGACTGGTAAAAAAAGGTTGTTATTCTGAAACGATGCAAATTGAACCTTTGTAAACCGAGGGCCACCTGTATATGTATATATATATATATATATATACATTCATACACATATATACAATGCAGCATCTCTAGGGAAAGACAAATGTGACAGGGAACACCTAGCTCTGATGACATTTTCTTAAGATAATACAATTCAAATTATACAGCTTCCTTCCATTCACTTCTAGATTTTCATACATATGTTTTTCAATAAGAGTTTTCATTTGGTGAGGTAAAGCAGTGAGAGCTGCAGTAGTAAAATACTAATACAATACGAGATCTGTGAGAAAACTTGCTTAAGGAATGCCCCTATTAAGCCCACCTGCCATGGCTGCCATACTTATTTTATAATAAAAAATAAAGTAATTGTAGTTTTCCATATGATTTTAACTTTGTGTTTTGAAACTACATTGTACATTAAAAATGATATTATTGTGTAAATTAAATACAATTTTTTCTGTGTAATTTGTATAAGAATTTTACTGCATAATTTAAAATTGCATTTAAATTAGGAATAACAAATGCCGAATAACAAATTATTGCACATCTCCAAAAATATTATTAAATTATTTATTAATAAAACATTTTAATAAATAAAAAGTATTTATTGAAATTTGCATTAAAAGCAAGCAGAAAAATGGCTGCAGGCTGCATCATTCACCTACTTTCGTAGCCGGATTAATTTGTGTAGAAGGTAGAAGTAAAAAAAAATAAATTATGTGTTGTTCTTTTGTAATAATAAAGCTGGCCCCGAAAATAACCAAATGGTGCAGACCACTGACATATCCGACATACTTTTCAATAGTGAATTTTGCACATCCCGAATAATTTTTACTATACGCTAATGTACGTGTCTATCTTTCACATATAGAAATGAGAGCTGCCTTACTCCTTGGTTAAAAATAATAGACACACTCATAATGCAAAAACATAATTGGTAGAGAACATTTTATTTCTATGAAATAATTCGCAAGTTTGGTTTAATAAGATTTTTTTTTTTGATTTCCATACATTTCCAGACAACCGATGTCCTTTGTACATGATAGTATACTGTACCTTAAAACTGTAATAATATTTTATTGAAAAACTTTTAAATTGTAAATTTAAAATGTAAAACAATATACCGTACTTTAATATTCTATTTAGTTGAAATATTTTTTATTTTGGTTTCATAAACAATTTAACATGTTTTATAACAATAATTAAAACATTCTGTAATTCGTCTTACATTTGTTTGTCTTACAAAAGATAGCAGAATATGATTTAAGAATTTGCAGATTTCTATAGTGTGGAGAACCAAGCCCTGAGGTATCTAGAATCATATTCCAAATTCAAAAAGATTTCCAGCCTCCAAATAATAATTAAAAAAACCTTTATTCACTTATACAAGGTCCATAATGTAGCAACAACAACGTTTCAAACCAGCAATTGGTTCTTAGTCATGTAATATATCCAAGAAGTGACCTTTTACCAATGCATCGCCACATGTTGTCACATCTCATTTCTCCAACAGATAAAACCAATCTGTTTTTAGGCAAGACATAATATAATAACGTAAATGAAAAGAAAAGAGGAAAATAAGAAAATAAAAACAAAAATTGTTCGAGCAATACACTTTTATACTGAGAGAGAGAGAGTTA